>NC_043000.1:125852068-125912068 GCF_006345805.1 Octopus sinensis | reverse complement strand
TCTGTGCGTGTTTCTGTGTGTCTGTTTGCTTGTACCCTCACCCTGACCACGGCTTTCAACCGATTCTGATGAAACTTGACACACACATAGCCCAATGTCATAATTCAAAACTAACTCAGCCAAAATTTTGAAAAGTTCCCCCAGTTCTGAAAAAAATCGATAAATTCGACATGGGGTCGAGAATCAGAAACACGAACCACAAACTGTCTAGGGTACGCAACTCCATCCTTTTTTAACTCTCAAAAAAAAATTTACCATATTTTTTTCCATTTTTTGGCTATAACTCTCTAAAAATGCTTTATAGTTATTTCCCTTACAAACCTGAGCAACGCCGGGCGATACTGCTAGTATATATATATATACATATTTTAATGAGTTTAATTGTTTTGTATAGTCATAGAGTGACCATTGGTTTTGTACCTATAAAGCGCTTGACTAAAAAATTTAACTCCCTAAAAAATATACATATTACTGCTCTAAAACCTGAAAGTGTGCTTCTTTTTTGGAATATATGAACTACCAGAGATTCCATACACACACACACAGTCACACTTTATCCTGTGGACCCAGTCCTTGACAAAGATATTGGAGTTCAAATAATTTGAGCATCACTGTGTGTTTTCTATATTGAGCAACTCTAGCTCTTGCCTTTAACTGTATGTATACATACATATATAATTAATAATGTATTCTTTCAAAAATTAAAAATAACAAGAGCATATTATCCTAAAAGAAAGCTCTCAAAAGATTGCATTCTATATCATATTCGAGTTAGAATTGTAAAACGAAGTAAGAAAACAAAAAGAGTGGAAGAGAGATAGGGATCAATTAATTTTGGATTATAATTAAAGATAAAATATTAATATTAATAGGAATTTTAACCAGATATAGATATAGTTATCATGGTGAGTCACTTTAAATGAACACTAGAAAGAAATTCTATGCAGTCTCTGATATATAAATAGATGGGAAGGCCCTGGATTTGATCAAAAGTCTACTTGATCAGGATTGATGTGGTGCTATAGAAAACACCTAACAATAACAAGTTTCAGTGATTAAACACTTAATTACAAAATTTACTTTAGTGGAAAATGAGAGTTATGAACACTAACCACATATCCCAATAATCTCTAGGGAGCTTCTGGCAAATATCTAAAGACAAGGGAGCTAAGCCTTCGTTATCCAATACAACTTGCCTGATTCTCAACATGAGACCAATTAGAGAATTACAACTAATATGAAACATGCAAGTGTTGGAATAAGGCTAAGATCTTTAGTTATTATCATCCTGTCCTAAAGGTAACATTTCCAATAAACTCTTTCACTTGTTCTCAAGTGAAACGATTCCATTTGAGTAATGTAAACAATCAAAACAACCAGCCATCAGTTTCCAATTAGTTTGGTGTTTAGCCCGCAAGTCATTTTCTCTCCGTCTCTTTGCATGTCAAATTAAGTGGGGTGAGAAAAGTTGAGAAGTTTCATGTCTAGCCCAAGGCACAACACAACACCAATAAATAGCACAAGCCAACAAGGAAGTTGTTATGCAGACACACTACCTGCTAGAAAAAACAGCTAAATCTCTTCCCAAATCATCTGGCATCTTAACAAAAGGATGGTCATAAACTACATCAGAGAGAGAGAGAGAGAGAGAGGAATGAGGTATGGCCATGGTTAGAGTACCTTTCATCATAGGTCTGTCTGATCTGGGTTGACCTGGGATTAAACAAAGATAACAAGACACAACACAAGTCAAACCTATGAACCTTCCAATTAAAAAGATTGACAGCTTATACATCTAGCCATTGTGCTGTTATTTTCCAGTTGTAGTTTGTGATCATTAGTATATGACACAGCAGATTCTTTTACCAAAGTGGTCTATTCAATGACCAGTAGAGAATCTGAGAACAACATAAAAAAATAACAGCCATTATTTACTGGTATCACCTTCCTGTATACATCCATCTTTTCATTTCTAAGAATAAATCTGCAATAAGTGAAACTGACTTTTAACCACCACCAACCTAGGCCAGTTAGCTCCTCCATACTATAGTCTGAAATAGTGTAAAGCCAAGAAAAGAAAAAGGCTGTAGATGCTACTGTAAGAAATAAAAAAACTTCTCTTCCCTTGATAAGGAATCTGTCATTCCAGGTTATTTTGTTTTATTATAAGTATAAAACTCTGTTATGACCATATCTCAATTGAGGTACATTGCCTATGAGTTTCAATTAATATTGAAAAAATTATCTAGAATAGAGGAATTTAACAAAATTTCCTTTTTCTTAAGTTGATGTTTGAAGTTTTGCACAAGTCTGGCATTGTTTTACAGATTGGATCTCCTTCACATCACTAACCACTTTACAAAACCACTTTACAGCTTAAATCTTGGACTTTTCAGTGTCAGGCCTGCGTGCCTCCACAACCGACGATTGTGTCTCCCCCTGCCACTCCCGTGGAGGAGGCGGAACAGCAACAGCAGCAACAACAAAATCAACCACAACCAGAGCAGCAGCAGCAACAACAACAGCAGCAGCAACAACAAAATCAACCACAACCAGAGCAGCAGCAACAACAAAATCAACCACAACCAGAGCAGCAGCAACAACAACAGCAACAACAAAATCAACCACAACCAGAGCAACAGCAGCAACAACAACAACACCAATTGACCAGTGCGGTTCTTGCAGAACTGCAACAATCGATCTGTGCTTTAAAAGGGGAAGTAGCAGGAATAAAAGCAACCATTCAGGTTGGACTCCACAATGAGGGGTCTTATCGGAATGCTCTGCTAAAGAACCTCCCTGTACCTGTACCTCTTGTTGCATTTAAGACCGCGGATTCTGCCACCCATGAAGTCATTGCCATTGGGGTGCCAGAAGACATGGCTGATCTTCAGGCTTTTGCTGCCAACTCAGCCAAAGACCTAGGCTGCGTTCCCCCAACGGGTGCTATCCGCCTTGGACGACCTGGCCCAAAACCTAGGCTCATCAAGTTGTCTTTTAAGGACCCCACTGAGGCAACCTCTTACCATCTGGCCTCAGTTAAAGCTGGGCGGGAAAATCGGACCACCTTCCGAACACGCCCAGGCTTACCGTCCAATGTACGTCCGAAGCTACGTGTAGTGGCTTCCCTGAATAGGAACTCAGCTCTACAGGAAAGCTTCAGTCTTCGGGAAGATGGACAAATCTGGAGATTTGTCAAGACTACTGAAACGTGGAAGAGAGATACCAGCTGGTCTGAGTGCTCTCTACCCACAATAACTAAAAAGACTACAGCAACTCAGGGAAACTAAGCCAGAACAACCTGCCATCCTCTACACACCATCATAAACTGCGAGCAGGGTACAAATTGTTGTCCTTAAATGCTCGCAGTTTATGCAACAAAATACATTTGTTCAACACCTACGTTAGAAGTGTTGACCCTGACTTCATCACTGTCACGGAAACATGGGCGCATTCCTTACTCTGTGATGGGGTTTTCAACATTACGGGGTACAACCTCTTCCGTAAGGACCGCACTAACTGCCGTGGTGGTGGTGTGATGGTCTACGTTCGTTCAAATTTTTTGGTAATTCCTTGTGCCGATTTGAACGAATCACAAGAAGAAGTTTTTTTCTGTGACATGCGTATGACCATGTCAACACTCCTGCTTGGCGTTGTTTATCGTCCCCCAAGTTACCGTCGGGACACACAGCTTTGCAATGTCCTCCGAGCTGCTGCCAGGAAAACAGCCACTTATGTGTTTATTGCAGGCGATTTCAATCATCCTGAGATTGATTGGGAGACCTTCCATTGGCCACAGAGTGCAAACGATTTTGTTGAGCTTGTGCTGGACTCAAACTGGTCACAAGTAGTCACCTCTCCAACAAGAGGCGACAACACCTTGGACCTGCTCTTCACCACAACTCCTGAAGCGGTTATCAATTGCACTACGGAGGAACCTCTAGGTGACTCTGATCATGCTATGATCATCGCCAATCTGGCTCTTGCGGGCAACAAAAACCTGAACCATCTCCAATCTGCTTCCTTCGATTGGAAGAGAGCAGATTGGAACCTGTACCACACTGAACTACAGCACCCAAACTGGCGTGAATTCTACAACTCTGGAGATGTGAATACTATACTCCAGAGTATCCTGGACTCAATATGGGCAGCATGTGCAGCATCAGTGCCACGTAAACAAAAAAAGAAGAACCGCCCCAAAAGGGCAATTTGGGAAACTTCAGCGGTCCGACTGCTGAACGGGAATACAGGTTGCATAAATCAGACACCAACAGGAAGAAGCGGAATAAATCCTCCAACCATCTCAAGCAAGTGACAAAAAAAGCAGTGCTTGAATTTGAACAGTGCAAAGCAGCCAATCCTGACAGCAAGGTTTTCTGGAAATATGTGCACTCAAAGCAGAGACCTCACTCTCCAGTGGGCCCTCTTCGCAACCCTCACACAAACCAGATCACTGACGGCCCCAAGGAATGCGCAGAACTCATTGCCGAGTGCTATGCAAACATATTCACTGTTGAAAGTCAAAATGTACCATCTTCACCATCACTAACAGCAAACTCCATAACAACTATGGAATTTACACCTGCAATGCTGCGACGTCACCTTCAAAATAAGCGCAACTATGCCTCCCCTGGTCTTGATGGAGTTACATACCTGCTTCTCAAACGTGGCAGGCACTTTCTATTTTCTTCCAGTACTGTCTCAACAATGGTGCTACTCCGGAGCAGTGGAAAACTGCCAGTGTCATTCCTCTGTTCAAAAAGGGCGACCGCACATCACCTGTCAACTATCGCCCAGTCAGTCTCACTAGCTGTATTGCAAAACTGATGGAATCGTGTGTCAGAGAAACACTCTGGAACTTCTGGAGCTCTCACAGTCTCATCCGACCCTCACAATATGGATTTGTCCCTAACTCCAGCTGCAGTGACCAGCTTGTCGAGTTCCTTGAGGACATTACTCAGATTACTGACAGTGGCTCATGGGTGGATGTTGTCTACCTTGACTTTGCTAAGGCTTTCAACTCTGTGCCACACAAAAGGCTTATGGTGAAACCCTCTGCAATGGGTGTGGGGGATGACCTTTTTAACTGGTTGAAATCCTTCATCCTCAGCCGAAAGGAGGTAGTCACAGTTCTAGGACAGCACTCTACACCATATGAGATGTCATCGGGTGTACCACAGGGATCTGTCCTTGGCCCCCTCTTGTTTGTGGCATACATTAACGACATAGATGCCAATTTAAAGAATGCCACAGTATTGAAATATGCAGACGACATCAAGCTGTACCTTGAAATCAAGAGGACAGATCCTGATGTCTACAACTCTTTCCTGCAATCAGACCTAGACACAATGCAGCAATGGATCACAGACTGGCAACTGAAACTGGCTGTGGACAAGTGTACCACCATGCATTTTGGGAGAAAAAACCCTGCGTTCACATACTCCCTCCACAACACTGATATCAAGAAATCCTCTTGCGAGCGTGACCTAGGCATCACTGTCAGCAGTGATCTGCGTTGGTCAAAGCATATCTCTAAGATTGTCAGGAAGGCCGAGGGTGTCTTGGCATCACTCAGCAGGTCTTTTGTTAGCCGCTCTCCAGCCATCTATTTAAAACTGTATACAGCTATGGTACGACCACACTTGGAATTCGCATCATCAGTTTGGAACACCTATCTTGCATAGAACATTGACCTCCTGGAATCTGTCCAGAGACGTGCAACCAAACGCATACCCTCCATCAGACACCTACCATATTCTGAGCGCCTTGTTTCCCTGGGCATGGATTCACTGAAGCTCCGGCGTTTGGCGACGGACTTGGTAAACACCCACAAAGTTATCAACCACCTCACCAACAACAACACTGAACACCTTTTTGATCTCCATGTGTCTAACACACGTGGACATGCCTACAAAGTCAGAAAACAATACAGCTCCCATGACTTTCGGAAACATTTTTTCACGCTCAGAGTTGCTGAAGCATGGAATAAACTGCCTGCGTCAGTTGTTGACTGCCATGACACTGCATCTTTTAAGGCCCTCATGCTTTCCGAAATCCGCCGAAACTTCACCTGATTATATATACACTTTAGATGAGTTGTAGTGCACCTGAGCACTGTACACAATTATTATTATTATTATTAAAATAGATTGATGCCTTTTATCATGTTACCAGCACTAGAAGAGTTGGCAGAAACGTTAGCACGCTGGGAGAAATGCTTAGCAGTACTTCGTCTGCCGCTACGTTCTGAGTTCAAATTCCACTGAGGTCGACTTTGCCTTTCATCCTTTCGGGGTTGATATAATTGACTTAATCCGTTTGTCTGTCCCCTCTATGTGTAGCCCCTTGTGGGCAGTAAAGAAATAAGAAGGGTTGTTCGTGACAGGACTCCAGAATATGTTGAGTCACTGCTCTCCTAGATGGGCTGCTTTCACAACAGCTTACAAAGTCCATGTCTTCCATATTCATGTAATTTATTCATTTATTTAGAAATATTACTCTCCTTAAAAAGTTCTTTGGTAAAATTTTATGACAGAAGGCTTTACTTTTACTACGAACTCTTTAAATGGACAGCTTTGTACCCCAGAATCAAGAATGATCACTGGCAGATTAGTACCAAAAGGGTTAATTCTATCAAAATTATGGCTTCCTGTTCTTTTATGTTTCAGAGAGTTTATGATTGAAATAATTAGAAGTTGTTATGGCAGGAGCAGGATGCCCATCAATAAATGCTTCTGTTATTTAAAACAACAACAATAATAATGATGATGATAATAAATAATCCACTCGAAAGAAAAATGGCTGATGAGAGTGGGAAAAGAGAGGGAGGATGGAAACAGTCAAGAACTAGTCAGGAATGAAATACAGAGAATGAAAACCAGAACAATTGCTGAAAGAGGAATTAGAAGATGGAATATGGAAAGGAATTAAATCACAAGATGAATCAGCTAATTTGGATTAACCCTAGAATAATTCACGTTGAAGAAATTAAGGATAGCTAGTGCAAAGCAGTTTATTGGATGTGATCAACCAAACTGGCATAGAAAAGCAGCATGTTGAAACATGTATGACTGGCTGATTATTAACTCAATGAAGTCTTAAAGATCATACTGCATAAAGATATTAAGATTAGCCATATTTCTCAGATCATTATATAACACAGCAGCTACCTCATCAGGGCTTACTTCAGACAATAACTTTTATCAAAAAACAGCAATCCTATTTTTTTTTTGTTACCTTATTTATATATGTTGCATTTGATGAATAGCAGCATTGCTGGTTACTGGTTTCCAACTGGCCAATCACTGGTTTGTTGCATTTTTTGAGTGACAAGGAAGTGCTTAACTCAACGCAGAACTGATATCTCAAAGGATTTCGTTTCTAAAGTACCAGTTTATAGTTTGATGTTTATATCCTCCACTAATATACATAGGAGGAAGAGGTACAGACACATACATACATGATATATATGTGCCATCTGCTGGTACCATGTAAAAGCACCCATGTTGGTGCCATGTATAAGACACTAGTACTGGTGCTACGTATAATGCACTGATGCAGGTACCACATAAAAAACACCCAGTACACTCTGCATAACGGTTGGCATTAGGAAGGACATTCAATCACAGAAACCATGTCATAACAGACAATGGAACACAGTGCAACTCACTGGCTTGCTAGCTCCTGTCAAACCATCCAACCCATGCCAGCATGAAAAACAGGCATATGATGATGATGATATATGAATGTTTGTTTTTATGCTAAGTTACATGAAGTTATATATTTAAGAAAATTTAACATTTCCCTCTATACTTTTTAGTAGAGTACATATATTCTTTTATCCTTTTACTGGTTTCAGCTAAAGACTGGGGCCATGCTGGAGCACCATGAACTTTTACAAGGAGAAAATTGACTGAGACTTTGAGGTTTTAGCTTGCTTGCTTTCATTGAATGTTTGATGAAGGTAAACAAGCTGAAACTTCAAAGTCATCATCAACTTTTTCATTGTAAAACACGCATGCACGCACGCATGCGCACACACACACACTTCTGCATAGTTAACATCTGTCAAATTCCATTAACTTGGTATGAGCCAAACTGGGGTTACGGTAGGAAATAACTTTTGTCTTTGCTCATGAGACTAAACAGTGAAACTGAACTAAAAACCACGTGGTTGTTGCAAGGTAAACCTCTTAACCAGGCAATCAAACCTACATGAATCTTCACTACAATTTGCACGTGCTCAAGTGAAATATTTCGTTCTCTTTCTTTCTGTCTTTCCTTCCTTCCTGGCGATGCTGTCCCAAACGTAAAGCCACGATCACAGTATCTAAATGCCTGCTTTGAAGATGAAAGATGACAATGTGCAGTACGACTGAAGAAATTATCTACGTACATGAAGATATAATTAGCTTTATAGGTATTTTGGGTTTAAAACCAAATTTATATAGCATAAACAACCCATTAACCCAAATACCGTGGTTCTGACCAGTAATTCAATTATCATAGGAGATAGAAAGAAAGATAGAGCCAGATAGATTGATAGATAAATAGTGCAAAAGAGAGAATGTGTTTATATGTAAGTGCATACATGAGTAACTGGATGGACTCCTTGTAAAAATTCCCTGAAGGTTTAGAGATACTTTACTGCAGTCCGATAAATTGATATTTATAAGGCTGGACCAGATATATAGATGGTCTGTTTCTTGAGAAAATGGTTGGCATTGAATGAATATAAATTTTATTTTAAGATCCCATCTGGATGTTGAATTTCAGAGGTCTTATACCATGAAAACTGTTTGTCAATTTGAACTTAGCACTGGAAGTTAATACAATAACATTGCTACCCACAGAAATGGATTATGCTTTTCCCTGGTATTTATTTATAGCAATATTGACTGAACTGTCGAGATTTGGATAAACCAACAAAGGAGCCTCTAGAAATAACAGTCAATAAAAAGTAGAATACATGCTATCATTATCTTTTACTGGTTTTAATCATTGAGATATGGCCATGTTGGGGCACCACCTTGAGGATTTTAGCAAAACATATCAACATCAGTAATTATTTTTCCAGCCTGGTACTTATTCTATCAGTTTCTTTTGCCGAATTACTATGTTATAAGGATGTAAACAAACCAACTCCAATTGTCAAATGATGGTGGTGGCAAACACTAAGGCACACATACACACATGTATATAAATTAATATAAGCAGCTAAAAGCAACATAAAACCATAAAGGAAAATTTTAATTGCCACTAATTGTGACTGAGGGTGCTGAATAGTGCTTATATTGCTAGAAATAATAGTTAAAACCCTTAAAGCTGCATAAGCACACATTTTTATACACTGACAGGGGAGATAACTGCTTCATAAGCAAAGCTAGAAAACTACTGGACTAGTTTATTGCCCAGATAGTTCAGCTAAAAACCCTGTCAGTATACATATTTACCATTTTATGGCTGATTTAGGGAAATGCTAATGTGTATACTAATACACACACACACACACAATTTATGGCTCAGTGGTTAGAGTGTCGAGTTCACAATCATGAGGTAATGAGTTTGATTCCCAGACCGGGCTGTGTCGTGTTCTTGAGCAAGACACTTTATTTCACGTTGCTCCAGTTCACTCAACTGTAGAAATGAGTTGCGATGTCACTGGTGCTAAGCTGTATCGGCCTTTGCCTTTCCTTTGGATAACATCAGTGGCATGGAGAAGGGAGGTTGGAATGCATGGGAGACTGCTGGTTTTGCACAAACAACCTTGCCTGGACTTGTACCTTGGAGGGGAACTTTCTAGGTGCAATCCCATGGTCATTCATGACCGAAGGGGATTTTAAGATACACAATGGGCTTTTACACAGTTTCTTTATACCAAATACACTTATCAGGCATTGGCTGACCTAGGGTTATAGTAGAAGACACTTGACCAGTGCTGGTCTGGGGCTAAACAGCAGCTTCCTCCATGATTGGATATAGCATTATTTTTGGTTAGAACACAATATTTCTTCTACATTTTTTTTATTATTCTTGTACTTTTTTCGACACAAACACTAAATAAACGTTATTAAGATATTCTAATGAAGAACAAGTCTGAAATTGATATTATTAGCAAGAACAAACCTAACAGGAAAAATGGGCCCAGTTACTTCATGTCGAGAAGGTGTTGTTATTGTATCAAAAAGTAATTCAAAATATTTCAATTTTAAGAAGTTATCTTAAGAATTAAAACAAAGATTGCCAGTTTTGTAATCAGAAAGTGATTGTAAAAATAATGAAGTAAAATGAAGTGTGAAATTTAAAAATTATTTAGAGAGCTTTTCCAATAAGGTTATTGTATATGCACACATGTGTGCACATACATGCATGCAGAGTTATTTTGCTTGGATTTAGATCAGCGTTTCAATCTAGATGTATCCCGATTTATAAAAATCACAAATTTCTTTCTGCTTTAAATTCAAATCCCAACGAAAGACTAAATTAAAAGTTAATTTGAAGTGTCAGATGAAAGGAGAGAAGAATACACATAACTACATAGAAGAAAGAAAATATTTGTGTTTCTTATGCTTCAATTCAGACCGGGGGGACAGGGGGAGAGAGAGAGAGAGAGAGAGTGAGTGAGTGAGGGAGAGAGAGATAGAGAGAATTCTATTATATTGCCATCTTCAAAATAACTGTGCAGTGAACGTTTGAATTCTTTTTGCATTTAAATCAGTTAATGGTTTGTACTAGGGTACCCAAAGAATTGTTAGGAACAGTGATTAAACAGTGATTTGTTAAGAATTAAAGACTCTATGCCAAACATTGAATTAAATAATGAATCTTTCTATGATAAAAGACCAAGGAAATTTCCTAAACTTGAAACTGAATCATGTTAAGAACAGAATTCAGATCAATGCATTTGTTAGAAAATCTTTCAGAGTTAATATAGAAAATGTTTCAATGTATTATTCTGGATTGTGGATGAGATATTCAGAATCAATTGTTAATACTGGATCCAAAATTCCAAGTCGGAAAACCTGAAACAGTTTTATTTGATTATTAAGGTGCAGGCACGGCTGTGGTATGGTAAGAAGCTTGCTTTCCAACCACATAGTTCTGGGTTCAGCCCTACTGCATGTTGTCTACTTTAGCTGCAGATCGACCAAAGCCTTGTGAGAAACTGAAAGAAGTCTGTGTATGTATGTGCATATATATATATATTATATAAGAGGAAAAATCAAAACCAAGGCAGAACGAGTATCTTAAGTCATTTATAATAATTTAATTAGGGTAAGGTGAATGATGGGAACATAAACATACCAATATTGCTTTTAGCTGCTTATATTAATTTATATACATGTGTGTATGTGTGCCTTAGTGTTTGCCACCACCATCATTTGAAGTCTTACAGCCGTTTCTGGGATAACCCAAGTGGTATGATAGTATGTCCACACACTGGGCATTCCATCATTAGAGACGAGGCATGAATATTTGAGACAGGGAAAATTTACAGTTTACAAAGAATAAAACTCACAGTTTATAAGGAATAAAATAGAAGAATAAAGAGTAAAGGTAGTTAGAGTATAGGCAGGAGGATAATGTTCACAACTGATCTTTTTCCAGAGGATGTGGATGGAACCCTAATATGGATCCCTAGATCCAGCCTTAGCTGTGATCTTGGAACCTAATGGTTGACCAGCTGTAGCACTTACTCAGCGTACCTATTCTTTTAGATCACAAGTGAATTAAACCCCTCATATTCTATATATATATATATATATATAATATATATATATATATATATTATATATATATATATATATATATATGTGGTTTTAGAACAATAGCTCTGTTTATATATAAGTGGTATTCTAATACCCAACTGAATTTTGCTTGTATTTTTCACCTATAAAGGTATAAACTTGCTAGCCACTTTATTATTATCATTATCAATAATGGTGATGATACCTTATTTAATTTTGTATTGTACTGGCTTACATAATGTTTGTTTCTGAATGTCACGGAGGCATTCAAATGAAAGAACACACATGGTGTAATGTGATGAATATTTCAGAAATAGATGTTTTGTGGTAAGTCTGGCTGATGAGCTTTAAGTATGTTTTTCATAAAGAAAGTGAAATCAATTGATCTCCAAATATCCGTATTCCTTACTTCTGTAGTTCATACAACGTAAGCATATTTCTGTTATATTCGTTGCATTCGTCATGTGTATTTTAATAGCAATTTGTAGTTCTAGAGCGATAGCCCTGTTTATATATAAGTGATATTCTAATACCCTACTGAATTCTGTTTGTATTTTTTTTTTTACCTATAAAGGCATAAACCTGCTAGCTACTTTATTATTATTATTAATAATGGTAATAATACCTTATTTATCATCATCATTATTATCATCGTTTAACATCCGTTTTCCATGCTAGCATGGGTTGGACAATTTGACTGAGATCTGGTGAACTAGATAGCTGCACCAGACTCCAATCTGATTTGGCAGAGTTTCTACAGCTGGATGCCCTTCCAAATGCCAACCACTTCAGGAGTGTAGTGGGTGCTTTTACGTGCCACCGGCACGAGGGCCAATCGGGTGGTACTGGCAATGGCCACGGTGCCAGTAAGGCAACGCAAGTAACGTTCACGCTCAAATGGTGTTTCTTATGTGCCACCGGCACGGAAGCCAGTTTGTTGCTCTGGCAACGATCACACTTGGATGGTGCTCTTAGTGCGCCACTAGCACAGATGCCATATATATATATATATATATATATATATATATATATATATATGCTGCTTGACAACTGTGTTGGTATGTTTATGTTCCCGTAACTTAGCGGTTTGGAAAAAGGGACCGATAGGAAAAGTACCAGGTTTTGGCCCAGTATGGCTGCAGTCTAATAACTGAAACAAATAAAAAATAAAAGATGTAGAGAGCTAATCCTCACTACATCATATCTTGAAGTTATTGATTTTCTCTCCCCATATCAATTACTTCACTTATTTTGTCAACTTCCTATTTGTATAAGTGTTTCTAATGGGGATCACCATTAAAAAAAAAAACAGAAAAGAGCTGTACTGTCAGTCATCACTCACAAACATGAACAGTACTGTATACAATGCTTTCACTTATGTTTTTTGGGTGTTTATGTAGTTGCGAGTCGTCATCTTAATGGTTAGGGGTATTTGGCTCACGATTTCGACTCCTGGTGGTGTGGTGTGTCCTTGAGCAAGACACATTATTTCACATTGAATTACAGTTGTACCTGTAATTCAAAGGGGGCCACGCTCGTCACATCCTGTTTCATGCTAAATCTCCCTGAGACATTTGTTAAGGGTACACAAACATGAATTTGTGGAGTGCTCAGCCACTTGCATATTTATTTTATGAGCAGACTGTTCTGTTGATTGGATCAACTGGGAGTTTTGTTGTTGTAACCGACAGAGTGCCGGTTGCTGGAAGTATGTGAAATGAAGTGACTTGTTCAAAGATACAATACATCACTTGTTCCAGGAACTGAATGCATGATCCTATGTTGAAGAGTTGGACATATGAGCCATTAGGTTACACATCTTCACAGGTGCAGGTGTGGCTGTGTGGTAAGAAGCTTGCTTCTCAACCACATGGTTCTGGGTTCAGCCCCACTGAGTGGCACCTTGGGCAAGTGTCTTCTTCTATAGCCTCGAGCCGACCAAAGCCTTGTGAGTGGATTTGGTAGATGGAAACTCAAAGAAGCCCATGTGTGTGTATCTGTGTTTGTCCCCCACCATAACGTGACAACCAGTGTTGGTGTGTTTACATCCCTGTAACATTAGCGGTTCAGCAAAAGAGAACCGATAGAATAAGTACTAGGCTTACAAAGAATAAGTCCTGGGGTCGATTTATTCAACACTAAAGGCAGTGCTCCAGCATGGCCACAGTAAAAAAAATGACTGAAACAAGTAAAAGAGCAAGCTGTGAAATGTACCTAATAAGTTAGAAATGGCTTTTGGGTATCCTATGGTCTTCAGTGAAAATATTAAATTAACAACTGCAGAGCAAAAGTTACCCAGTTTGATTCCAATATAATTAACTGCTTGAAATCTGAAATATATCTATTTCAAATTTACAACTGCAATTATGTGAAAAAGCTGATATTTATGTAGGGTTTTCTAAAATCCATGTAGTTGTAATTAACACCAACATAATCCTGAGTAGAAATTTAAAAGAAAAAAAAAAAAGGCTTAGAGAAGTTGAGAAATTATTATTAATAACGTATGGTTAATTCTTATTGCTTTTGAATAATCTCATTAAGTGGAATTGAAATACCAAGAAATAAATTGAAAATGATTAGTTTCTAAAGTATAAGGCTTCTGGAATATTTGTTTCCCCACGTGGCTGAAAGTAAAGTTGAGATTAAGAATTTCTCTTTAGAATCTTGTTCTCTCTGGTTGATTCCTCTGCACAGCACTTATGTCAAAGTGTTTTCTACTATAGCTTCAACTCCATCAATAACTTGTGAATGGAATTTGGTAAATGGAATCTATATGGAAGATTGTCATATAAGCATGTGTATATAAATATATATGATATGTATTTCTTGCTAAACATTGAAGAGAAGGAACTAAGATGATAAAATGTTTTCAACAAGTTTGGTAATAACTTGCTGAAATGCTTGTATATTTTATAATACATAATATCCCAAATACATTTTCTTTATTTTACCAATACTATGCTTGTGTGTGCGTATGTGTGTGTGTGTGTGAGGGTATGCATACATGTATGTGTGTGTGTGTGTACACATACACATTTATGTCATTTAGCAAGAAATTCAATAGGCAAAAAGCCCTTGTGATATTTATTTAGCTGAGTTAAGACCGAATCCCTTGTCATTCTTGCCCTCGTAAGTAGAGAACTAGGAACCTGGAACTGAGTTATGACATAACGTTTAAGAAATGGAACTGTGAGAAGTTCTTCTTTTAATGACACTCCAGAGAGAAGCACAAAGAGGATTGGTAAAGCACTGTTTAAGACAAAATTCAGTTCACTGCCTTCAGCGGAATCGATATAATACATAATATAATAACACCAAGAACTGAAATACAAGAGCAATTTGAGCCAGTCAACAAATCTGGCATTCAAGATAAATCTCAAATACAATCATAAAATATTCACTTACTTTTAAGTAATAGACCAAAAGTTCATTGAGAGAAGGATCAGCGTTTAGGTTGACTAAATAAAAACGGCTCTGTTCAACTTTGATTCCAGAAGTCTGGACAGATATTCCCATATTTTCCAAAGCCTTGTGTCTTTCCTAGAAAGAAAATAAATAAAATTAAAAATTAAATTTACAAAGGTAATTCAAAAATATGTAAACCTAGAACGATTTTAAATGGAAATATTTAACATTGTATAAACATGATACATATATGTGTACACTCACAAACACACACACACACAATAAAAAGTATCTTTGAAGTGCAGTTCAAAAGGGAATTTATCGAACCAATGTATACCACATTCAATCTATAAAGAGTCACCTTTTTGGCCATGAATTTGTATTAGTCAACATTAACAAATTCTGTTCTACATCTTGCATTCAAATTAAAATGTAAAGATTCTTTTATGCTAGAGGACTATTAAAATCTGACTGAACTCATCTTCAAACAGGAAGTTACGATAACTTTTGATAAAGTCTTTGGACGAGAAGATCTTTGATGTATTACAAATCAAACTAATTTGCTGCCACTAGAATAACGAGATGGTTGAGATAATTATGGTTTCCAGGCAATGACTACATCATCACACGAACAACAAATTTTGTAAGAGCCGCATCTTCACTTTTTAAAAAAATTCTCTTTATTCCCTCCCAACAGCAACAGTGTATAAAATGGATAATAGCAGAAAGATTACAGCATTGACATAGATTTGGTGAGAAAAAAGAAGGCTAACACACTAATCATAATTTAGTAAAGTTACAATTAGTATTATAGAGAAATATTTAATTCTTTGGTGTCATGGGTACTTTACTATCATCGACGACTGAAAAAAACCTCATTTTGAGATTTGAAATACTCTATATACTTTTATTGTGAATACACTGTATGAAAGAACAGATTACCAAACGGAAAGTATTTAACGATGACAACAATAATTATTACAGCAACAAAAGTTATGTTTACACAGATGAAAACATCAATTGGAATATTCACTGAACAAAACTGCAGGTAGATCAATGAGAATAAAAGAAATTAACCAGATGGCATCAATACACCTGTCAACTAAAACTCACGAGAGTACTTACAGTGGAAGTTAATTATCTGAAGTGAAATCAGTAATTAGAAAGACAGCTTATTGCTAATGACATCCTACAAGAGAAGTCTAGTCTTGAATATTTCCAAGCTATAAAGCTGTAGCAAGTTAAAACAGGATTGCAGAGAAGAGCTAAAATTGTCTGAAAACACTAAGCAATATGAAATATCTTTCATCAGCACCAAAAATATGTGAGAGAAACAATAGCAGTCTTGTTATTTAATAGTAGTGGGCTAGCTGTGAAGGCACATGGCTTAGTGGTTAGGGTATTTGGCTCACTATCATAAGGTCATCAGTTCAATTCCTGGTAGCACACTGTGTCCTTTAGCAAGACACTTTATTTCACATTGTTGCAGTCCACTCAGCTTACAAAAAATGCATTGTAACTGTATTAAACTTACAGGTTTGGGGAAGCTTGGAAGAATTCAGAACTATGGGTACTTCTCTAAATGAGATATAAGTAGTAACAACACTAGACAGTAATATTTTTGTCACTATAACGTGACTGTTCCATGCAGAACTATGTTATTACATTTTAACCCCAGGAAAACATATTTTCCAGCTGTTTAACATCACACAACCAGTATCTGATATATTGTAAAGGAGCAAATCACTTCGCTCCAGCTTGACAAGACCAGTAGAACATAGTTTCTGGGTCTTTACCCATCCTTGGTACTGGTGAAAACTTTAAAGGGACATAGGCGTAGGAGTGGCTGTGAGGTAAGTAGCTTGCTTATGAACCACATGGTTCCAGGTTCAGTCACACTGCATGGCACCTTGAGCAAGTGTCTTCTACTATAACCTGGGGCCGACCAAAGCCTTGTGAGTGGATCTGGTAGACGGAAACTGAAAGAAGCCCGTCGTATATCTGTATATATACATATATATATGTATGTATGTATGTATGTGTGTGTGCATATGTTTGTATGTCTGTGTTTATCCCCCCAACATCGCTTGACAACTGATGCTAGTGTGTTTACATCCCCATAACTTAGCTGTTCGGCATAAGAGACCGATAGAATAAATACTAGGCTTACAAAGAATAAGTCCTAGGGATTGATTTGCATGACTAAAGGCGGTGCTCCAGCATGGCCACAGTCAAATGACTGAAACAAGTAAAAGAGTAAAGAGTAAAAGAGCAGACATTTTAGCTTAAAAAGAATATCATTTGTAGATGCAGAGGTTTTGTAATAAAAACTAATGCTCATTAGTCTTCTAGCTAAATGATTGTTGGAACTGTCAATGACAACAGGTTGTCATTGTTGTATCTTAGACAAACGGGAGCCCTGATTGAGGAGACATATAATCATAGGCATTCCCACTGTGACCATCTCATCTTTTTGTACTTAAAAGACTAAATCATCCAGGGTGTCCTTCCAAAAGAGCAGTGATGTGTCTCCCGATGGATGTTTAGCTGCTATTTACTGAACAGCCATGAAGAGGCTCCCTTGATTAAAAAAAAAGAAGCAAAAACTAAATAAAAGGGTCAAGAATAACAATAAATTTTCTAACAAAAAAAAAAGGAAAAGTGGTGTTTGGATTGGATGTCTGTGTAGACGTGTGTGTGTATCACAGAATTAGTTATAGTTAGTTCAGCATCCATGAGGAAAGCATTCCTGATATGATTGTAACTTTGCGAGGAAGGAGTGTATAAAACTAGTCAATACTCAGTGAAACAATGAGTACACAAAGTGATAAGAAAGGTAAAGATGCAAAACTTGAAGCAAATGTAACGGTTGATACAGATGGAATAAGTTCAGAGAATTGCATTTATTTCTAAAAGTTATAATAATAATAATAACACACATCCTACGCAGAACACTTTCAATACAGTAATCACCAGAGCATCACAACAAATCACAGCACATACCCAAGGCACACAGAGCTGCGCTCAGTAGTGAAGTGAAAGCACGCTATAAAAATAAAACTACTGAATAATAATAATAATAATATAATAATAATAATGAAATTATTGTATACAGTGCTCAGGTGCACCACAACTTGTCAAAAGTGCATATAAAGCATATGCAGTAATGTACAAATATCTGGAATGTGAACAGTGTATGAGTCAGATACATGCTTGTGTGTTTATGGAGAGGAGAAAATCAGGTGTAGTGTTGGCAAATCTCAAGAAGCATGGAAGTTCTGAAGGATGCAGTGCTCCGACAACTAACAACTGATGCCGGCAGTTTGTTCCATGCTTCAGCAACTCTTAGTGTGAAAAAATGTTTCTGAAAGTCATGGGAGCTGTGCTGTTTTCTGACTTTGTAAACATGTCCACGGGTGTTAGACAGGTGGAGTTTGAAAATATGCTCGGAGTTATTGTTTGTAAGATAGTTAATAATTTTATGGGTGTCTGCCAAATCAGTTATGTAAATGTTCTCTCCACACAACAAAGTTTGGCTACATGAGATGTGATAATGCATATAATTAAACATGAATAGTGAAAAATGAGTCTCCCAAATGATTAAAGAAGGAGAGGATACCATATTTTGAATGTTTAATTTAAAGTATATAAATTGAGAAATTAAATGGGTAGGAAGGTCTTTAGTTGATTGTGTGGATGCAACCAAGAGAATACCTTCCATCAGGCATTTGCCATATTCTGAACGCCTTACTTCTCTGGGCATGGATACATTGAAACTCTGACGTCTGGCAGCTGACTTGGTAGACACCCATAAAATTATTAACCATCTTACTCTGAGCACCTTTTCAAACTCTACCTGTTCAATTAACACCCGTGGACATGTTTACAAAGTCAGAAAACAGCACAACTCCCATGACTTTCGGAAACATTTTTTCACACTAAGAGTTGCTGAAACATTGAACAAACTGCCGGCATCAGTTGTTAGTTGTCGGAGCACTGCATCCTTCAAAACTTCCATGCTTCCTATGATTCGCCAACACTACACCTGATTTTCTCCCCTCCATACACACACAAACATGTATCTGACTCATACACTGTTCACTTCCCAGATATTTGTACATTACTGCATATGCTTTATATGCACTTTTGACAAGTTGTGGTGCACCTGAGCACTGTATACAATAATTTCATTATTATTATTATTATGTGAAGATATCTAGTCTGGAATAAATATGTAAATGAAGTCTTGCTCATAACTGATTCTCTTATCACTGATCTGAGGTAACATGGTATGCTCAGTTGCAAACCATGTTATGCTTATTGCAGATTGATCTGTGATTAATGCAAATAGGCAATGAGTCGAAGATTCTGCTTGTACTACAAAGATATGCCCCAGCCAGCATTCACGAAGCTCAGCTACTCTGAATGCACTGACTATAACTTGTATTTACTTTACCAAGCTGTGAGGCTGCGTATTTTTCATATGGATTTACAAACTCATACCCATCAACACGGAACCAATCAACAGAAAAAATAGAAAGGACCCGGACCCTGACCCTAAAAAAACAATGCAGATGAGTGTGTTCGCTAGAGGAAAAGGTACAGATAACCATGAAAATACTTGACTGTAGAAGCTTTGGGGCCATTTGATATTGATGAATCTACCATTCATTCCATTTACAAAGTGCATAGAGATGATTCATTAGCACTGATTAATTTATCATTGTGTTCTGTTTGAAACTAAACCTCTGTGATAAATGAGGATGAATGTATTGCAAATGGCTGGTGCATTCTGGACAGGAAAGTGTAATTCATTATCCAAGACAGAAGCAGACCAAGGATTTAGTAATATAATATTGTAGAAATTATAAGAGGCAGAAATACATAAAAATGATGTATTGTAGATGTGTCTACACATGATTGCCTGAATTTTTAAAAGAAAGACAACAACAATGATGACAGCAATTAAATTATTTTTGTATGTTTTTAAAATTTTGTCCACATGAACATTATTAAAATTAAGACTAGTTCTTAGATTTTTCTTCTCGTCTTTTTATTAACATATGGACAATAGGGTATTTATAAGAAAAAAATTATTATTAATACAGCTGGTATCTGTAATATCTGTAGTATAATAAGATTTGAAAGTGAGGGGGTAGAATTATGATAATGTTTTTTTCTAAGCTGGCATAGACTGGACAAGTTTTTATGGTTTGAGTCAACTCTTATTCAAAGTTATAGCCTTCCTGGACGAACCAGAGGATTATGTATCACTTAAATACACAAAATATTGTAAAAGTCATTAATTAAAAAATTTTTTTATTTATTTATGTGCCCTTTTCAAGCCTAGTCAGGCTCATGGGCCCAGTTTCTCGGTTTCTATGGCGTATGTGTTTCCAGCTGGACGGGATGCCAGTCTATTGCAGCATTACTCAAGAAACAGGAAGAGAGAGTGAGAGAAAGTTGGGGCGAAAGAGTACAACAGGGGTCGCTACCACCTCCTGCCGGAGCTTCGTGGAGCTTTAGGTGTTTTCGCTCAATAAACACACACAACGCCCGGTCTGGGAATCAAAACCACGATCCTCCGACCGCGAGTCCGCTGCCCTAATCACTGGGCCATTGCGCCTCCACAAAAAAAGTTATTAAGCTGAAAGTATTGAAATTAAATATACAAACAAAATATGCTTCTTGAGAAAATATGGATTTCGTGTTTTCTTGGAATAATGGGAGATAATTGTAAATTGCAGAAATGAAAACAGGTGAGTTATGCCAGCTAGCTTACATCTTAGAACACAAAATATTTTTTTAATTGCATATGTTACTACTTTTAGTTCATATAATAAAATTCATGCCCAAAGTATGTAAAAACAGCTATCATGGCAATCAGTATGGGATAACACGAACAGCTAGAAATATCAGTGAAATTTCTTTTAACCCTTTCATTGCCATATTTTCAATGAAATAATACACTGCCTTCATTTCACTTAATTTAAAAAATAATGAAAGAATTTAATAAGATGACTTTGTCATTTGTTAATCTTGTGTTTCTAACATAAGTTTGTATCAGAAAATCAAGGGGAGTCTCAGGTAAGTTAGCATCTTAAAAAAATGATATCTGAGTTTTTAATGGATTACATAGTATTAAATACAGGGTAGTTGAGGAAAGGGTGGGTTGGTAATAACAGG
This sequence comes from Octopus sinensis, assembly GCF_006345805.1. Lineage (NCBI taxonomy): Eukaryota > Metazoa > Mollusca > Cephalopoda > Octopoda > Octopodidae > Octopus > Octopus sinensis. The sequence goes on along the minus strand of NC_043000.1, from coordinate 125,890,730 downwards.
AATGCTTTTAATCAGAGGTCTATTCAACATCAAGTACCGTAAATTCTCGAGTATAATCTGCATTTTTTTCCCCCAAATTTAAAGGTCAAAATCCCTAGTCTGTACCATATACGAGGTTAAAAATGAAAATTATTTTCTAAGCAATGTCTGAATCTCTATTTGATCTCCGGTAATGTTTATTCAGATGCATTTTGTGATGTCGGGCACGAAAATACCTTAAATCATCCATAACTTGCAGTTAGCAACATTTATTAAACGTTATTACTGTTATTTCTTTATTTTCTGCAAAGAAAATGCACAAAAAAGCTACACATTTGCATTACGTTATATATAAAATAGTAATAAAGGATGTTACCGTATACATTTTTACAAACCAAGGACGTTATATAGACCTCCTTGACTCAAGTTAGAGAAGGGGTGAGTATTATACACAAGGTTTAGGTCTTTCAGAGGTACAGTCCCCTAAAAATCCCCTGCGTATTATACTCAAGGGCGGACTATACTCGAGTATTTAAGGTAAATACTTTCATGAGCATTTTGCAGGAGAGTAGACATACAAGTCTATTCAATATTGATTTTGTATAACAAACAGAATTTTTAAATAGAAGCCAACTCTTTCCTCATCACAGAAAAGTTTCTTATAAAAAGAGAATAGCTACCTTGATGTTGAAAAATTAATTTAAGAAATATACCTGATAATACGAAAGCTGAGGTAAGGATATGGTGAATACTTGATTCAGATGACTATGTTAAGTGAAACAGAGTTAAGCACCCTGTCAAATGAAAATCCTACTAAAACGAAAAAATAAACCTATGATTGCTTTGGTGAAATATATTCACATGACAGGTTGATTGGTTGCATCCCTGCTGCCATTAGGCTACTATCACATCTATAGGTAATGACATCACAGCAGTAGCATCCATAAATGTGGGAGGGAGGTGGTTAACTTCTACACACACACACAAGCTATTGTTTAGCCCAGTTCAGACCTGAATCAAGCAAACCTATGTTTAACCCTTTTGATACCAACCCACTTGAAACAGCCCCCAGTTTTATGATATAAATGCCCTGTTTTTACAGTGATTAGAATTAAAACCGTGTATCAAAATTTCATGTTAATTCAAATTTGAAACACTTGCTTAATATTGACAAAGTTATCCTCAATCCTTTTCAAAATAAATTGAAACAACGGCAGTGTATTTCAATGAAAGGGTTATGGGTGCTTTAGCACAGCCTTCTTAATGATGGTAACAACAAACTTGTTAGCAGACGTCTATTACTGATGAGGTGCAAAATACTGAAATCATGTGATAACAACAGTTCTGACACTACTGCTGGACACTTCTTCCTGCTACTGATATCTGTGCTTTTATACACAAGGTAGTTGTGAAACCTGTGCTGGTGGCAAGTAAAAAGCACCAACCAATCGGGGACGTTGCCAGCCTCCTCTGGCCCGTGTCAGTGGCATGTAAAAAGCACCCATTACACTCATGGAGTGGTTGGTGTTAGGAAGGGCATCCAGCTGTAGAAACACTGCCAGATCAGACTGGAGCCTGGTGTAGCTTCTTGGCTTCCCAGACCCTGGTTGAACCATCCAACCCATGCTAGCATGGAAAACGGACGTTAAACGATGATGATGATGTGCTTATAGGAGAGATTTTCTCTGGATAAATACTGCAATATTATGGCATTCTTATAAGACATCCATGCTAAGTAGGACATTTGGTAATAATATTGCTTCTGTTGCTAATATCTAACATTCAATCATTTCTTCAGACAATGGTGTCAATAACTAGGAAGTGTTTGCAAAGTCCCTATTTAAAGGGGGGAAAAATTTAAGAAAAAAAAAACCTAGTCAAACGTTTACATAAAAGTCTCCTAGCCTCAGTAGCTTGGCAGTTAAGTGGTTCACTATAAAGGTAGTTAAAACACTAAAACTCAACAAAATCATATCAGGTGACAGACTTTGCTTTCATCACATACTATGATAAGGCACCCTGGTATCTTTACTGTGTATTGATAAACCTGTACTGCATCTTCAGTCACTGCAGCCCACTTGAAAAATGAGTCATGTGAGGTGGAGGTGGCTGTTACAGTGAGTGTTGCAGGCCATTCTCTGTGGCGATGCCTTTGCAATTACATCTTTAAGGGGCAATTGAACAAACCATTTCTTCTGGGATGTACACGCCTTTACTCTCTCCCCACCATATTCTGCTGCTTAATTCTCCCTCCTCTTTTTTAACTTTTTCTTTGTTTCCTTGGTGAGGTAGTTATGGGGGTTCTTTTTTTCTCACTTTTTCTAGCAAATATCAATAATATATTATATTTTGTCCTCTTATATAAAATGATCTGTGAGTACAGCCATGGTTTGCATTGGTTTTGTAAATACAAAATTTGATCTTTTGCACTTTAGAAGTTTAATCTTTCTTTTCTTCCTGTTAAAATATGTTAAAAAAATGTGATTCACTAAAGAAAAAAAAAAGACTGTAGGGATATCTATAGCTATTTACATAGAAAAAAATTAAATACATTATTTAGCAAGTTGTTGAATTCTGTTATCTCCAAATCGAAAATAACATACCAAGAATTTTATTTTCCCAAGAACACCCACTTCGCAGTTAGAAGATGTAAGGGACATAATCGATGATTTACTTCATCAATATTCTATAACACTTTAACTGACTGGATTTCAACATGGAAAAGTGAGGTGAGTGTGTGTGGCGAATTAAGCCGTTGCTGTCTGCACTACTGTAAGTACAGCAGGAATAATGCCAAAGATTGAAGAGATGCCGGATATTTATTATTTTGTTATATTTATTTATTACAAGGAAATTACTCTCCTTTTTTACGTGTCTTGACCTGCAGTAATTATGAAAGGATTAGTAGGGCTATAAAATGAAAGCTCATTTTTTTGGCCTCTTCAGAATTGAATACGAGAGAGCGAGAGAGAAATAAGGAGAGAAAACAGAGAGAGGAAGAGAAAACAGAGAAGGGGAAGGAAGGAGGGAGAGAGAGAGAAATAAAGAGAGAGAGAGAAAACAGAGAGGGGGAGGGAGGGAGAGTGATTACTGCAAAAGCTGGTGATATAAAGTTCCTGCTGTTAGCACTACTACTATTAACATAACCAACAAAAGAACCTTTGTACTGTTGCTTGACATGCAAAAACAACAACCAAATCTCCTTCAAAATACACCTTGTTATTTTAAAGGAAAGTTGACATTAGTTAATGTAGACCAGCGTTTCTCAACCGGGGTTCCACAAAAGGTTCCTAGGGGTTCTCTGAGAAAGAGTGAGATAGGCTAATTTCATGATTGTAATATAGACATCATCCTATTTAACCTATTATGTTATCAAAATATATTACAACCATTGGGGATATATTTAGCAATGTCTGTAATCTATGGATATTATATATATATATATATATATATATAAGTATGTATATATACACATGTATGATATTTACCATGTAAACTATGATGAAGAAAAATATGAGAAAGATATGGTATATAGTTTGTTTTTGTATAGGGGTTCCTTGAGACATGTTATTTATTTTAAAGGTTACGCAAGGGTAAAAAGGTTGAGAAACACTGATGTAGACCACTGACAGGAAAAAGGACAAAAAAGAGGAAAGCCACAACTGGAGCATATATGGTCATAGTTATGCATGGAACATATATGGTCTGACCAGGGGATACAAACTAATAACAACTTCTGTATTTGAGTGCAATGTGACTACAATATATATATTTTGTCCTCTTATATAAAATGATCTGTGAGTACAGTCATGGTTTGCATTGGTTTTGTGAATACCAAAGTTATTGGTCTCCCTTCAACGTATGAAATGTAGAGAATTCCATTCTCTACTATCTGAGCCCATCTTCCAAAAATCTAGTTATTAAGGGGTGCTGAAAAGTTCTTGGCTTTGGGTAAAAGAAAATACAGGAGAATCAGTTATGATTTTATTCAACATATTCCTCTCTCAGATTCACATATTGCAGCTATCCTTCAGTTTTTCTAAACCCTGTAGAAGAACTTGGAAATCTGGGCCTCCAACCAGGCCCTTCATGAAACCCTTAAAGCCAGGAACCTTGTATGAGCATCTAGCTGTGTAGGTTACATAAGTGCAACAAAAGAGAGCTGCGGTGCCAACTCTGCATTTGGATTTATGTGATGTAAGTATGTATCTCTTTGTATAGCTGTTCATTGTAGGAGGGTTTTGTGATAGTTGCTAGAATTAATAGGTATGCAATTTGAGGTTTATGATGTATTTGCATTTAGTTGTGCCATGTTAGAGTTTCTTGTGGAGTTATCATCATCATCGTTTAACGTCCGCTTTCTATGCTAGCATGGGTTGGACAATTTGACTGAGGACTGGCGAACCAGATGGCTGCACCAGGCTTCAATCTGATCTGGCAGAGTTTCTACAGCTGGATGCCCTTCCTAATGCCAACCACTTCGAGAGTGTAGTGGGTGCTTTTAAAGTGCCACCAGCATGAGGGCCAGTCTGGCGGTACTGGCAATGGCCATGCTCGAAAATGGGTTTTTTACGTGCCACCTGCACAGGAATCAGTCCAGCAGCACTGGCAATGACCTCGCTCAAATGTTTACTTCACATGCCACCGGCACAAGTGCCAATGTGCTTAAAATATGTTAAATATAATATGTTTAAAAATCATATGTAAAGTGACTGGAGACCAAGAAGTAGGCATATATTTTGATGTAAGACTTTTAATGCAATGAGAAGTGTTTCTGTTGTTGGTCCTATTTAGATGGAATGGGATTTTAGCTGTGTTCAGTTTAAGATCCAATACTGTTGATGTTCTGTCTTAGGGAGGGTGTGATTGCTATGTTGTGAGTCTTGTTATATTCAGCCAGGGGCATATTACAGAAGTGTAGGACCAAGAGTCTATTCCCCAACATTGGCAAGATAACAGTATCACCAGCTACAAAAACAAGGGAGATAAATCTGTTTGTAGCTTTATATCTAAACAACAGGAAGCAACTATTGGCTTACACACCATTCTCAAACCTAGGAAGCACTATTTTATTATAGTAAGATGGTTAATAATTTATTAATAAATTATCAACCATCTTACTAACAATAACTCTGAGCACCTTTTCAAATTCCACCAGTCTAATACCTGTGGACATGTTTAAGAAGTCAGAAAACAGCACAGCTCCCATGACTTTCGGAAACATTTTTTCACGCTAAGAGTTACTGAAGCATGGAACAAACTGCCAGCATCAGTTCTTAGTTGTCGGAGCACTGCATCCTTCAAAACTTCCATGCTTCCTGAGATTCGCCAACACTACACCTGATTTTCTCCCCTCCAGACACCCGCAAGCATGTATCTGACTCATACACTGTTCACTTTCCAGACATTTGTACATTACTGCATATGCTTTATATGTACTTTTGACAAGTTGTGGTGCACCTGAGCACTGTATACAATAATTTTATTATTATTATTATTATTCAACAATTTTACACTAAATGAGGAGATTCTAAACGATCAAGGCTCAAAAGACAGTTTTTCTAAATAACCACATCAGTGCCTCCATACCAAAGTTGTCATCAACTCTGCACTTTGTTTCTGTTCTCCAGTATGCATGTAAAAATATAGCATCCATACACAGCTAACAAAGATGCTGGAGTCCTTTAACATTCATTGTCTTTGGAAGATCCTTTCAAGTTTCAGGAACCTAGAGAGGTAGGATAACAGACATAGAAATCCGACTGGATTTTCATGTGTGAAATCTCATAGATTCACCAGTAGCAATGAATTCACAACTAACAACTTTAGAGGCATCAACTGAGATTACTCAGACATGTGGTGACTATGTTTGCCTCATGTTTTTATTGTAGGATGTTCAAACACCCTGTTACTCCATGACCGATGCCTGGTGGGAGGTCTTCCCCACCCTCAGGAAAAGTGAAAATCACAAAATTCAAAGACCAGGTGAAGAATACTTTGAAGAGGTGTAACAATCACCCTTTAAGAGTTTGAGACACCAGTAATACACCACTCACTTTTGGAGCCACACTAATGGAAGGAGAGTTACCCAGAAGCACTGAGAGGGGGGGAGAGAGAAGGAGAGGGATATATATATATATATATATATATATATATATATATATATATAATATATATATATATAGAGAGAGAGAGAGAGAGAGAGAATTCTATTATATTGCCAGCTTCAAAATAATTGTGAAGTGAACGTTGGAATTCTTTTTGCATTTAAATAAGTAAATGGCTTGTACTAGGTTACCCAAAGAATTGTGATTTGTTATGAATTAAAGACTCTATGCCAAACATTGAATTATATAATGAATCTTTCTATGACAAAAGACCAAGGAAATTTCCTAAACTTGAACCTGAATCATGTTAAGAACAGAATTCAGAGCAATGCATTTGTTTGAAATCCATGCTGAATAATAACAGGCCTATCCAAGCCAAACATTTCCATATCCATGACTGAAGCTGTACATCAATGACTAGGATGCACAACCATTAAAACAATCCATAAATGGAGGAGAATATTCAGCATCAGATTCAATCAACAATCACAAATATTTAATCACAAATATTTAACAAGATCTGCTGTGAAATGGTTTGAAGCTGTTTTATCTTTGTTCAATGTGAGGTTGTCTTCAAGCATCCAGTTATATAACATCTTAGGTGACACTGAATCTTTTATATTGTTTTGTATGAAGGTTCTTGTGAAAGGTAGAGACTATGATGTTATCTTCATCCTCTTGAATTCATATGTTTGACATATGAATTTAAGTGGGTTCTCTTTGTGTAAGACTTGTGCTTTGTATAGTGTTTTAGAAACCCTCTTCAAATTGTGGATGTCTTGCAATCTCTGATGTAGTTTCTGATGTATTTGGTGATTGTGTTGGGCAAATTGGTTGTCCATATGGTTTTGGCTGACAAGCATATGTTTATGTCGATAATGTCAAATATCTTGGTCAAGCTGAGAGATACTGTGTGAAAATAAAAGTTTCTTTTCATTGACACCTTCAGTGATGTTAAATGTTATGTAGCATGATTAAGGTGGTTTGTCTGTTTTTGAATCAGTGTTGATGTGGTGTGTTAGGGATGTTGTTCATGAGGAAAGGAAGTATTGTATGAGTTTTATCAAATGTTTTGGCAATGATGACATGGGTCTGTATGAAGGACCTATATTCCATGTGGCTTAAATATACGTATCTCCATCTGAGAGGCATAATATTTATTTAGTAAGTTGTTATATGTATAATATATATATAGTATAATGAAATTATTGTATACAGTGCTCAGGTGCACCACAACTTGTCAAATGTGCATATAAAGCATATGCCGTAATGTGCAAATGTCTGAGAAGTGAACAGTGTATGAGTAAGATACAGCCTTCCGTGTGTATGGAGGGAAGAAAATCAGGTGTAGTGTTGGCGAATCTCAGGAAGAATGGAAGTTTTGAAGGATGCAGTGCTCCGACAACTAACAACTGATGCCGGCAGTTTGTTCCATGCTTCAGCAACTCTTAGCGTGAAAAAATGTTTCTGAAAGTCATGGGATCTGTGCTGTTTTCTGACTTTGTAAACATGTCCATGGGTGTTAGACAGGTGGAGTTTGAAAAGGTGCTCAGAGTTATTGCTGTTAAAGAGTCATGGACGAAAAAGGATTGTTTTGGGCCTAAGTTTTTGAGTCTGAAGCAACGTTGCTATTGCTGCTTATAACCACAGGTCAGCTCTCATCAAACAGGCCTATGATCAAAAGATGTCTAATCATAATCACTCCATCTACTTTTAAACATTGTGTCCAAGACTGCATTATTTAATGTGACTTTCACAGTAGAGGGCAATTTGCCAGCAATTTAGCTACTATTTCTAGCAGCCAGTGTGACCATGGAGAGGCTCACTTAAGGGCTTGTCTGAAGCTTTTATTGTCTGTCCTGGTAGAATTATGGCTACAGCTTGCATTGATTGTATGGTGTTTATTATGATCTGACATATATGGTGGCCGTTCGGTTTTTTCACTTGCCTGTATTTTATTTTCTGGGTTGGCGTTTTCAACTTATTAATAAGGAAAATATTATAATAATAAAATATAACTATCGCCATCCTGGTTTTTTTTTTTTCACCTTAACTGCCCGTCCATCTCATGATGCTGTTTCATTTCTACGTTCAACGTATTTTAACTACTTGTACCGTACGCTACAACCGAAAAACGTAAAATCTATAATTTGTGTCACAGTTACTATATTTCACCGAGACTAGCTTATGGGAACACTATTAACTACATTCTTGTTCACTTCCTTCTAATGCCAGAACTTGAACAAACATACAAAGCAAAGAAAACGATCATAAAATCGCCAAAGGGGTTCATCAATAGAAGGAAGATAACTCTTCCAAAAATACATAGAGTTATCTCCCATCAGCTTAACTATTTTAGAAAACCATTTTCTATTATTTTATAAAACACGATATGCAAGGGTAACGCAGTGCGGAAACGAATTCTTAAACCGATAAGAATTTAGAGTTTTAACAAGGAAAACGGTGAACAAGTATGGCAGCAATTATACAGGAGAGAAAAATGCATTGCTTTTGAGAGTAGCATATAGTGCAGCTAAATGGTTGTATTTATATTTTGTATATTTTGCATTTATATTTGCATATTTTATATTTATATTTGCATATTTTGCATTCGTGTGTATGAATGGCAGAAAGATTCCAAGTTGTGCTAACCAACATTATTAATGCAGTTTAGTCTTTTATGAACGCCACAACTTCGATACACTACTTAACTCTGCAGATCTGGCGGTGGTGGTGGAATAAAATACATGCATGTTTGTGTGTACGTGCGCATATATATATATATATGAGAAAAAGTTATGGTCTTTAATAGGTCTTCAGAGAAAAATATTTTATGCATAGAATTTCTCAACATTATTGATATGCTAAATTCTTGTTTATTTTTTTTTTTCCTTCATAAAAAGAGAAATGAAAGGAAATGTAGATTTTCACAATAATTAAATTCAAAAGAAACCTTAAGATATGCACAGGAATTAAATTTCCTCTCATTAAAATTGAACAAAATTTCAACAACAAACACTACAACACTTACAATACATTAGTTGTAGTGGAGAAGAGAAATTTTGAGTGGCAGAATTTCAGAATGCTATAACCATCGCAGAAGATCATTATCAATCAAATTAATTTAGCATACAGATCAATAATGATTTTAGTTCCTAGAAATTTCTTTTTATACAACAACCAAATAAACAACCAATAATCTTAGGCTTTCCTATTTTGATATTTTTCTGAATTTATTCACAACAAATTTTTGTATGTTTTAAGTTGTATCCAAACTTCCATAGCAATCAATCTTAAAAATATTTATTGATAAAATTTTAAAGCTATTCCTTAATGAAATATAATGTACTTTGTCTTGATTTAGAAGTCAAGTAACAAGATTCGTTGAGGAATTGGTTATAATGCAAGACAAGAAGTGTGCTGAGGTGCTCATAATGACTAATGACTACAAACAATAATGAATAATGAAAAATTTTGCAGACATCAATCCTAGACAAACCAGCAAAAGGAGCCTTTAATTTGCCACTCAGTTTACTAGAAACAACAGCCAAATTCCCCTAAATCACACCCTATAATCTTAAAAATAGAGTAATGACAAAGAAGTTCAATAAATGACACACATACAACAGGAGCATCTATGGCTGCAAGTCTGCTTAACCAGGACAAGCCTGGAGTTAAACAAGAAACCCAGGTCTAATATCTGTTCCTAACATCAAATTAGAATTGGGATCATAGAATGAGACAGATCTCTCAGGAATGGTTATGTGGTTAAGATGTTCACTTCACAACCATTTGGCTCTGGGGTTGATCCCACTGCATGGCAACATGGGCAAGTGTCTTTTATGGTAGGCTCAGCTTATCTAATACTTTGTGAGTGGAATATAGTAGATGAAAACGGTTTGAAAGCCAGTCATAATAATAATAATAATGATAATAATAATGAAATTATTGTATACAGTGCTCAGGTGCACCACAACTTGTCAAAAGTGCGTATAAAGCATGTGCCTTAATGTACAAATGTCTGGGAAGTGAACAGTGTATGCATCAGATTCATGCTTGCGTGTTTATGGAGGGGAGAAAATCAGGTGTAGTGTTGGTGAATCTCAGGAAGAATGGAAGTTTTGAAGGATGCAATGCTCCGACAACTAACAACTGATGCTGGCAGTTTGTTCCATACTTCCGCAACTCTTATCGCGAAAAAATGTTTCCGAATGTCATGGGATCTGTGCTGTTTTCTGACTTTGTAAACATGTCCATGGGTATTAGACAAGTGGAGGTTGAAAAGGTGCACAGAGTTAAGTGTGTGTGTATGTGTGAGAAAGAGAGGATGGAGTAATGAAGAAGGTAAAAACAAGTATTTGATACAATTGGTGGAATATTATGTGAATTGAAGTTGACACTACAGATTTCTGAACTCATGGTTCTACCTCTCCGATTCTTTGACAAAATATGACAATTTCTTTGGGGACAAGTAACCCAAAGCTTTCAGTTATGCACAGACAGACTCACACACACACGAACACAAACACATGAACCTAGTGAAGATGTGAGGCTATATAGAAGACTCATCCAATATAAGCAATAATGGAAAAATGATGATAATAAATGAAATGTAGTTCTTTAGAACTGCAAGGTAGTGAAGCAAAGGCAATTGAGATGTTGTTGGGTAGTAGGGAATGAAGGCAGCATATGTGCTTACTGACATTAAAGAGAAAAAGAGCTATTAGGAGAGATTGGTGAATGAGGAGAATACATGAGAGAGAGAGAGAGAGAGAGAGAGAGTGTGTGTGTGTGTGTGGATCAAGTGAACCTAACAGAAGGACCAGTCACAGAAGTTGGCAGTGTTATGAACATGAGTGTAATTAAGAATACGAAGGTAGAAGAGGCAGCTGAAATATTGGGTAAAGTTGTTGAGATGTTGAGAATATCTGGTGAGGTAGGTCGTGTAATAGTTACTTTGAACTGTCAATCAGGTACTAAAAGGAAATTTCATATTCGATGACAAGCATAGTGGCATCATGATGTCAATTGCATTAAGGGCAAAGGAGATTCAAAAGAGAGAGAGAGAGAGAGAGAGAGAGAGGATACTACGGAAGCATCAAATTGATGGATCAGATCATGTTATGAAAGAGTTATAGGCCATTTGATTAGGAAGAGAAGCTAATAATGCCTTCTTTAGAGGGAGACAACTACAGGAGAAATACTTAGCTAAAAGAAAGTCACTACACCTAGCGGTCATCAATTTGGAAATGGTCTATGAAAGGGTTCCATACTCCATACCATTTCTCGCCTATGGACCCTTTGATTCCTGTATTACTCTACTGGACCCCCAAAGCCATTTGATGTGTAAAAAAAAATCCTACTGTATTTTTCTAATTAAATATTATTAGGAAGTATATAAAAAAAATTTAGATAGGCATAGGAGTGGCTGTGTGCTAAGTAGCTTGTTTACAAATCACATGGTTCCGGGTTCAGTCCCACTGTGTGGCACCTTAGGCATGTGCATTCTACTATAGCCTCGAGCTGACCAAAGCCTTGTGAGTGGATTTGGTAGATGGAAACTGAAAGAAGCCCGTCATATCTACGTATATATGTATATATATATGTGTGTATATGTTTGTTTGTCTGTGTTTGTCCCCCAACATAGCTTGACAACCGATGCTAGTGTGTTTACATCCCCGTAACTTAGTGGTTCGGCAAAAGAGACCGATAGAATAAGTACTAGGCTTCCAAAGAATAAGTTCTGGGGTCGATTTGTTCAACTAAAGGCGGTGCTCTAGCATGGCCACAGTCAAATGACTGAAACAAGTAAAAACAAAAAAAAAAGAGATATTTTGTCTACTGGAGAAGTATAAGCAATTCATAGCAGATTTAATAAGACCTCCAAGGGCCACATAGACCCCAGTTGAGAACCCCTGCTCTAGTCTATCTTTGGCTAATATCAGAGGGGTGGAGTAACATTGCTGATTGTCACTGATATGATGGCTGTGTATTATTGAAGTGTGTTTTGGCAATAGGTAAGCCATTTTTGGCAGAGAATGGTTGGTAGTATAACTAAGGCATGAGTATCCGAGTATGCTGTGCAAAGACAAGAAAATGGCAATAATGCCAAGAAGATAAACACAATTATTATGGAACTGTAAACCATGGAAAACCAGCATATTTTGGAGCTGTTACAGCTAGATCCCAGCTCACTGCAGTGACTGCATCAATGATAGAGTGTGGGGCAAAATAAGCCAGGCATTCCTTGACAGCATTAATGCTGATCAGCCCTATTAGAGGGATTGAGACTGCCAACATCACACACATAAGTATGTGTGTGTGTGTATCCATCCAATTGCTAGCTGATGGAGGGGAGAAAGTCCAGTAGTGCAAATTGTCTGCAAAATATGTATAACACACACACACACAAACACAGAGCACAGCCTTCTACGTAGTGTCTAATGACTAAATTCCAGTGATAGTACGTTGTTCTTTTGAAGGGTATGGTAGAAGACAAGAACTGCAGCTATTGCACAGTTACTTTCAACCTGGTGCACACATACACTTGCAAAGAAACTTCATAGAACTACAGTCTCACTTGTACACTCACACACACACACACACACACACACACACACACACCCGAGAGTAGTAATCTCAAAAATTACAATGCAGCAAACATTATGACTTTCGGTGAAATATAAAGCATAGAAAATAAGAATATAAGTTTATTTCAGAGACCCTCTTTGTATAATTTAGCAATTCTTGCATTTAACACACACACACACACACACAAAGTAAGCGAAAGAATGTGAATAAACCACTTTTATATTATGCAAAATATACATGACAATAGTTGGTATATTCAATTAGATGCTTATCTGAATATCAAATCACTCACATTTGCCCATTCTTAATAATGGACAAAAGAAAATGAATAAAAAACTGAAATTATATATACACACATTAAATATACCCAAACATACACGCACATTAAATATGTATGTATGAAAACATGAAAAAAGTGTTCAATAGAACTTTTACGTAGGAAGAGTGTTGATACTAATACATGTTAATTTATGGGAGTCATATACGGGTCTCATATGGGGTTTTGTTTGATTAGCACTTCTGGTTGGCCATTCACATCAGTCAGTTTCCAACCAGAGATTGTATACAGCCAACTTCAGGGTGGATTAAGAGGAACAATGTGTGTGTGTGTGTGTATAGGTGCAGGTGTGGCTGTGTAGTAAGTAGTTTGCTTCCCAGCCACATGGTTCTGGATTCAGTTCCACTGTGTGTTACTTTGGGAATGAGCCTTCTACTACACCCTTGGACAAATACCCACAAACAAGTTATTAGATCTCTTTAACTTTTACTAAAATGAACTTCTCCCCAAGAAAATCCCCCTATCATGTCGTCAATATTTACAATACCAATATGATACATGTAAAAACAAACTTGATCAAAAATAGAAAAAAGAAAAGCAATGAAAAACAACCAAAAAATCTATTAATAACACTACTCTCACCAGCAAACAAGGAAAATGAATAATGTACCACAAACATAGTTACTGATGAGGCAGAAAAATATCAGCCAATCAACAAATGCAAAAAGCAAGCCAATGATAAGCACAAACAAGGGACCACACCTACACAAATGACTATAGATATACCACTAAACCAAGTTGTGATAATTCTTGCCTGAAGATTGCAGTGGTATGAAACTCAAATTTCGCGATAAACATTCAGTTTTAACAAACCATGTGCTATACATCATTTATGCAACACCCTTCCTCATTCATTCAACACAATGCTGTATGTGTGTCTGCGCACATAAATACACTCAGTCCTGTTCATCACAATTTTACATCTGCTTTCTATGCTGGCATAATTTGAACAAGTTAATACGGTCTGAGTTGATTCTAATGTGGAGTTATACCCGCTCCTTGCTACCATGCAGTATCACATTTCACATACAAGCATCATACAATCTGCTATTTACTGAAAAGGAAAAGTTTTTGTTGCCAGCAAAGGTTGTAGCTTTTACCAATATGTTGTTACTCTGCTAACTATGCTTTCAGAATACTCACCCAAACTGCTACTTAGGGTACCTAACTAATGGAATCTATCAACTACCTCCAGGGAGCCTTCTAGGAATTTCAGAGAAGGGTTTTACTCCAAGCAGTTGTTACACAGAATATGACCTTAGAGATCCTGGCACAAAGCTGAATTGCATTTCATCCAATAGAGGTTTCTAATAGACAAGCTGAGCATGTGCCATCAATAATGACGGTTAATTGTAGTATTTCATACATAAATAAGATACATAATAATCACGCACATAAATATTCACATACTTCCCTTGTACATGCACACACATACACACATATACTCATAGAGTTGAAACGCTGATTTTTTTCACCCCTTCCTTTCTATCATTGCTATTACTTTCTCTCAATCCCTCTCAGCCAGGGCTATTACTCTCACTACTTCTCCTTCACTATTCTTCTCCTTTACTATTGTCTCTCCTCCTCCGTGTCTGGCATGATTCTAGACACATACATACATACATACATACATACATACATACATACATACATACATACATACATACATACAAACAAACAAACAAACAAACAAACAAACAAACAAACAAACAAACAAACAAACAAACAAACATATAAAAACACTATGTCAATTTTTATATTAGGAGATTGTGTAATAGCTCTTTCTCTAAAAGTTTCATAACCTGATCCAACAGTTTCCTATCTCTGCAATTTCCACTCCAATAATACATCTCTTGTATGATGATGCTTCTATGCAATCATCAGGTATGATACTTTCATGTAATACCCAATTGGCTATTTGAATAACTAAGACAAACCCTACTCTGTCAGATATTTTAATCAAATCAGTAATTGACAGACAAACTGCTATTCAAGCCATTGTATCCTTAATCACTTCATCTACCATAATGCTGTCAACTTGGATTGTTGGTTCCTCTTTTGAGTCTACCTGGGAGCAGACTCTCACTCATATGCATTCTCCATATTTAACAGCCTCTCATAGTGGCATCTCCAAACCTTTCCTTTTTCAGCATCAGTAAGCACAAGAGTGCCATTATCATTTCATTACACACTTCTCCCTGACAACATCTCTATTCTCTCTCCTCCACTGCCAAGCAATCTAGAACATCTCACAGCATATGCAAACCTCTCCCATGCTAAGTACATCTTGAATCTAGCTACTCTTCTTGCATTTTAATACATTTTTTCCTTTTGTTGCACTCTTTCTTCCAACCTTTCTAAGCATATCAAAGCTTTTATGGTTCTATCCACACACATACACACACACAAAACTACAGTCACACAGGTCAAGATTGCATAATATAATAGCCATAACCAACATTAGTTTAAAAATATACAGTGGCATTTTTGACAGAGTCAATGTATTATTTTTCAGTAATTTCCTAAACATGCATAGCTGTAGCTATGCATTGCATTATTAAGCATTATAGCACACACACACACACACGTTGCATTTTATATATACAAATATGATCAAAATTATACAGGATGTTATATTGCATCGATGGAATTTTCATACACAACATTTTGAATGTAAACAGATATTAGGTTATGGAACATATTCATTCACTAAATCTTCTGCCAAGTTGAATTTTTTTCAGAAAATTTTAAACATTCATAATAATTTCTATGAATGCAAGAATTCTATGCTTACACATGACATACAATAAATTTTTCAGGAGGGTTTGCTTTGCAACTCTTATTCTATTATTGAGATATATATTTTGGCTGAATCAGTCTCTTGTTAGTCTGAATTTTCACATAGAATACCAAGAGGCTGACTTGAACAAAATAAAATATCATTAATCCCTACCTTGGTATTGAGTCCCCTTTTTACCAACAGTTAATACAAAGCAGGTGTGTGTGTGTAGGTGAAGGTGCATGGCTCAGTGGTAAAAGTGTTGGGCTCACACAATCATGAGGTAGTGAGTTCGATTCCTGGATCAGACTGTGTTGTGGTCTCGAGCAAGACACTTTATTTCACATTGCTCCAGTTCACTCAGCTGTAGAAAGAAGTTGTGATGACACTGGTACCAAACTCTATCAGCCTTTCCTCTGGATAACATCAGTGGCATGGAAAGGGGAGGCAGATATACATGAGCAACTGATGGTCTTCCATAAACAACCTTGCCTGGACTTATACCTCAGATAGTAACACTCTAGGTGCAATCCTATGGTCATTCATGACCGAAGGGGGTCCTTTATATATAAATATCATCATCATCATTTAACATCTGTTGTCCATGCTGGCATGGGTTGGATGGTATGATGGGGGGAATGGTAAGCTGAAGGGAAGCACCAGACTCCAGTCTGATTAGGCATGGTTTTCTATGGCTGGATGCTCTTTCTAATGCCAACCACCCCAAGAGTGTAATGAGTGCTTTTACATGCCACTGGCATGGATGCCATTTGCATGACACCAGTATCTGACACAACTGTGATTTTGTTTGGCTTGATGAGGCCCAATGCTCAAAAGAAACTCAGCCACTTTGCCTCAGTGAGGCCCAATGCTTGAAAAGAACTCAGCCACTTTGCCTCTGTGAGGCACAGCACTCGAAAGGAACTCAGCCACTTTGCCTCCGTGAGGTCCAAAATAGATAATTATATTAAGTAACAAGAAGAAGGATTTGGTGTTAAACTTTATTCTGTAAAATGTTTGCTTCAACCCATCCTGTTATTGTCCTTTATGTGTTGGACCCTGTTCAACATGTTTGTGTTGCATTTGGGTTTCATGATGTACATCCATAAAGTTGTGTTTCACTAAAGATCTTGAGACATAATGTTATGGATGTACCTGATGAGACCCAGACTGCAAAATAGTCTGGGTCTCATCAGGTACATCCATAACATTATGTCTCAAGATCTTTAGTGAAACACAACTTTATGGATGTACATCATGAAACCCAAATGCAACACAACATGTTGAACAGAGTCCAACACATAAAGGACAATAGCAAGACAGGTTGAAACAAATGTGGTACAGAATAAATTTTAATATCAAATCCATCTTGTTACTTAATTAATATAATAACCTAATAGACACTGCAGAGTTCCTGAAGATCTATTGGATGACAACAGGTAGCCTAAACTGTTCCAGTGTTTTACTCAACACTTTAGGCCATTACCTATTAGTCCAAACATTATAATTATATAAGCAGATAGATAGACAAATAGATATATAGATAGATAGATAGATAGATAAATGTTTGTTCCTTCTCGAGCCATGCCTGGCTCATAAGGGCCAGTTTCCTGGTTTCCTTGGTGTGTAGGTTCCCTACCTGGACGGGATGCCAGCCCGTCGCAAGTGAGCTGCAAGATGCAGGAGGAAAGAGCGAGAGAAAGTTATGGCGAAAGAGTCAGCAGAATTTTGCCATTACCTACTGCTGGAGCTGCATGGAGCTTAGGCATGGTTTTCTAAAAACACACATCGCCCGGTCTGAGATTTGAACCCACAATCTCTCGACCACGAGTCCGCTGTTCTAACCACTAGGCCATGTGCCTCCACAGATAGATAAATAGATAGATATAATTGAAGGTTTTTGATTCCCAAATATTTAAATATATTTGTTACTTAGGAAGGTCAGAAATATGTATTGATGAAAATAAAAAAATAAAAATCAGATATTGGTGTGTCTCTACCAAGAAACTAAGAAGATAAATTATTTCCTTACTTGATGTATTTTTTCAGTTTCAGCTAACTTCTCTTCCCAGGTCTTTGTCATTTCTTTGATAAGTTTTTCAGATTCTTCAAGACGATCTTTCAGGTCAGGTGCTTTCATGCTCTAGAAAAGGGGAAAAAAAAAGAATGAAAAAATGGTTATCTGTTCATAATTTCTATTCATTAAAAAAAAATTTTTCTAAGTCCATTTTTTTTCTTTCTTTTTTGTTTCTCAAAGACAAAGTTCTACTTGACAGTATTCAAAGTCCTATTTTTAGGAAAGTAGGATAAAGCATGATCAATGTTAAACAGTATCACCAACAAGAGAGATTCTACATTGGAGGTGGGAAACCTTTTTAATCTCATGGATGAATTCCAGGTAGTGAAAAGTGTGTGTATGTGTTTGTGTGTGCTTGCTGAAAAAACGTATGTATCATCCTTGTCCTCCTCATGTCTGTTTTCCATGCTAGCATAGAATGGGTAGGTTGACAGGAGCTACTATGGAGCTACACCAGGTTCCATTGTCTGTTCTGACATGGTTTCTTATTTCTTTATTGCCCACAAGGGGCTAAACATAGAGGGGACAAACAAGGACAGACAAAGGGATTATGTCAATTACATCAACCCCAGTGTGTAACTGGTACTTAATTTATCAATCCCAAAAGGATGAAAGGCAAAGTCGACTTCAGTGGAATTTGAACTCAGGATGTAGTGGCAGACGAAATACCGCTAAGCATTTCGCCCGGTGTGCTAACGTTTCTTATTTCTTTATTGCTCACAAGGGGCTAAACATAGAGGGGACAAACAAGGACAGACAAAGGGATTATGTCGATTACATTGACCCCAGTGCATAACTGGTACTTAATTTATCAATCCCAAAAGGATGAAAGGCAAAGTTGACCTCGGTGGAATTTGAACTCAGAATGTAGTGGCAGACGAAATACCACTAAGCATTTCGCCCAGCGTGCTAACGTTTCTGCCAGCTCGCCTGTTCTGACATGGTTTCTATGGCTGGATGCCCTTCCTAACACTAACGACTTTACAGAGTGTATTGGATACTCTTTACATGGCACCAGTGCCAGTATCAATTCTGCTGTGGTGGACAGGTCTTCTTGTGTACAGCAAGGCACCAAATATTTCAGTTCTTTGTTATCTCCTTCATAAGGCTCAGTGACTTGAGATTGGCTTTCTCTTCAAATTCATAACTATGCAACTTCTATTAAATTACAACTTTCGCTTTAAGGCTTAAGGGCTTTCAAAGGGTTTATCAGCATGCCCCAAATTGGAATGTTGCTGAGAGTTTCTCTACTGTTGCTCAAAGTAATTGCTGAATCTGCTAGAAACAGTAGCCAAATTTCCCAGAAATGACACCCAAATGCTTTCAAAAGTGAAAGATGTATTATGATAACAGTCCTAGATATACAATACAAGAGCAAAAGAGGGTGTCTATTATGGATGAAACACCTTTGATTATATCTCTGCTGGTTAGAGATAGATTCTTCAATGGGCTTAACTGCAAGGAATGCAGGCCGAAATATCAACACAAATCTTGTTTCTTCTTAGTTTCTTCAAAATGGCTCCGTGTTTGTTCTGATAATCTTTTATACAATTTCTCATCTGAAGAGCTGCAATGATAACCTGGCAACGAACACTGGAGCTGTTTGCCCTGATTTCATGCAATTGTTGACGCAACATTCAGGCCTGCCCCAGGGTCTAAATAACAGTAATTCATCAGGTTTCACTGACTCCTTTCTATTTCTAATCTCACAAAAGCCAGACATAAATTTTCAGCTTTAATTTACTGAACGTCGTTACCATTTCACACTAATGGATTCCATTACAGTTTTACTCTCTAACATTAGCAATAACCGTAATATAATAATATACTTTCTGTTCAATCATTACATTTCAGTCAATACGCAGAGATCAAGAGATTAAATATCCAGTAATTACTGGTTTCAATTTGAAATGATATATTAGAATAACAAAGTAAAAAAATAATAATAATTTCATTGGGAAAAAGTTAACTATTCGTTAGAACTTCTCAATAATTGCTGGTGTATATTTTTTCGTTCCAATATATTTGGATGTAATGAATTTTTTGTCACCTGAAGAAGTGGTTATATGTGCACACCTGAGATATGACATACATGGCATTAATGGAACACACACACACACACAAGCAGGTGCAGGTATGGCTGAATGTCAAGAAGTCATTTGGGGTTCAGTCCTACTGTGTAGTAACTGTAGAAAAGTGTCTTCTGCAATAATCTTGGATTGACTAAAAAAGCCTTGAGAATGGATCTGGCAGACCGAAACAAACTAGCTTGTTGCATGTGTGTTTGTGTGTGTGTGTGTGGTAAGAAGCTCACTTTCCAACTACATGGCTCTGAGTTCAGTCCCACTGCATGACACTTGGTCAAAAGTGTTTTGCTATAGCCTCAGGCTGACCAAAGCCTTCTGAGTGGATTTGGTAGATGGAAACTTAAAAAAGCTTGTTGTGTATATATATATATATATATATATATACAAATTGAGATAGGGGTTGTAAATGCAACCCTCCATGGGATAACATATATCCAATATACTGCTAGTGAAGTACCCAACAAAGTTAATACATAAATGTTAAGGATTGCGATGCAATCAATTCATTTACTGTATTATATGGGCAAAGGTAAAATGATTTACCACAATTACTAATACAAGATAAGAAAATGGAGAAATATATCTAAATCAAATATTTGATTTAGATGTATTTCTCCATTTTCTTATCTTGTATATATATATATATATATATATATATATATATATATATATATATATGTTGTACATATGTGTGTGTACATGTCTGTTTGCCCCCCCCCCCATCCAAGATGGTGTGCTTACATATGTGTAACATAGCAGTTTAGCAAACAAGGGAAGACAGAATAAGAACCAAGTTTAAACAAAAAAGAAAAAGAAAAAATACCGGGGACAATTCATTTGACTGAAAGTTCTCCAAGGTGGTGCCCCAGCATGACTACAGTTTAATGACTAATATATATATATATTTTATTCTTTTACTTGTTTCAGTCATCTTGACAGCAGCCATGCTGGAGCATGGAGCATCACTTTTAGTCAAATAAATTGACGCCAGGACTTATTCTTTGTAAGGCTAGTACATATTCTATCAGAGTCCTTTGCCGAACCACTAAGTTACAGGAACGTAAACAAACCAACATCGGTTGTCAAGCGATGGTGGTGGTGGTGGGGGGACAAACATAAACACACAAATACAGACACACACACACATACATACAACGGGCTTCTTTCAGTTTCTGTCTACCAAATCCACCCACAAGACTTTGGTTGGCCCAAGGCTATAGCAGAAGACACTTGCCCAAGGTGCCATGCAGTGGGACTGAACCCAGAACCATGTGGTTGGTAAGCAAGCTACTTACCACACAGCCATTCCTGTTTCTATATTTATACACACACACACCTATATATGTATATACCTACTATAATGAATTATTACAAATATGTATTAGTATTATAAACACAATTAGTAACGATAAAAGCATTTAATATTTCAATTTGATTCCTAACTATCATCGACTAAAGTTGAAGCTACAGTTGTACCGAGCATTAACCGTGGAAGCCTTTCCAATTATTGACAATTTGGGAAAGCAAATTAGTCCCATAAAATAAAATAAAACCATATATTCTGTCCTTAAACATAAAAGAATGGTCACTTCAGATGGAATAAGTCTTCAGATCTCTGCTGTATCTATGGTAACTAACGTCAGATGACACCATATTGGTAGACATATTAGGAACTTTATGACATATCGATATTGGTGTTTATTGTCAACAGAAATTGGAATACATGAATAAATGTTGCTCATGTGAAAGAGAGAGAGAGAGAGAGAGAGAGAAAGAGAGGGAGAGAGAGAGAAGCAGAGAGAGAGAGAGAGAGAGAGAGAGTAGAGGAAAAGTGAGAAGCTTGTCTTTCTGGAATTCTAATATCAGTATTTCAGAATGAGAAGCAGAAGCATAGGTGATATACTAACACCCCACTACCAGCATTTCCACCAAATCCATAATAATTGATGAAAGATGAGCATGAAAATCAATCTATGTTTACATAGAGGCAGGTAGGTTCAGACAATCGTGACATTTGTACATGTGTGACAACAGAAATATTACCTTGACTGAACAATAGCAGCTGTAGTCTAGAGAGGCGGTTTAGAAGGGAGATAATAGTGGAACTATATAAAGTGTTACTAAAAGGCATGTGTCAAAACATATATATATATATATATATATATATATATATATCATCATCATCAACTTATAAAATAAGGGCAAAAGAAAAATTCTAAGGCCAAATATGCCGAAAAAAAGACAAAATTGTCAATAACCATTATAATTAATGCGTCTCAAAACAAGCCAATAGAAATTTCTAAAAAATCCGTTATTACCGTATTGGTCCCAATTTCAGAGTTAATTCAGAAGAATTTTCTCCTCCTCAGCGATAAATACGTAAGACATAAATGAAATACTTACTCATACCCATGGAAAAAGCAAGCCCTAAGTCCTGAGCAGACCTAAGTACCCCAAATATATCCAAAATAGAAAATCTTCAGAACATTTTGAGACATGTGTGATTCGAACTAGAAACTTTCACAGAGTAAGGCGGCGAGCTGGCAGAAACGTTAGCACGCTGGGCGAAATGCATAGCTGTATTTCGCCTGCCGTTACGTTGTGAGTTCAAATTCCGCCGAGGTCGACTTTGCCTTCATCCTTTCGGGGTCAATAAATTAAGTACCAGTTACGCACTGGGGTCGACGTAATCCGTTTGTCTGTCCTTATTTGTCCCCTCTGTGTGTAGCCCCTTGTGGGTAGTAAAGAAATATATATATATATATATATATATATATATATTAAACACACACCAATAAAGGGGATTTTATGTGGTCACTAAAACAACTAGAAATAAAAGCCAAATATTTCTCAAATCCCACACTACTATGTTTAACAGGGAAGAAAAATAATGGGTTGATCATTCAGTCCTAACTGGAACACTGTGGATGATGGGTTTAGCCATTTAGAGAGTTATGTCAAGAAAAGATAAATAGGATGTAACAACAGAACATTTTGCAAAGACTGCCATGTTAAACTTAGTTTCCTAGCTTTATGGTTTCTTAGTTTTATGACTGGGGATAAAGCGATAATATTTCAGATTTTAGTTGGTGATGGAAAGAAAACTAAGTCTTGACAGATGACAAGATCATTTAAAAGTTAACGGTTGATTTATAAATGGAAAAATATCAAAAGAAATAAAATTTAAATGTAAGATAACCACTAAATACTATACAAATATACACACACATACATACCCACACAGATATGTATGTAAAGAAAGAAGTGAGTGTTGGTGACAGGAAGAGCATTCAGCTGTAAAAAATCTGCTCAACAAATTTTATGTGATCCATGCAAGCATGGAAAAGTGGGTGCAAATGGTGATGATACACTCACATATGTATGTATATACACACATATATGCATATACATATACATGCATATTTAGATGTGCACACACATTTGTTTGTTTCTTCATTCATTTTTACATCTGGCTTTCCATGCTAGCAAATGTCAAATGAATATATTAACGAGACATAGTTTCACTGCTGGATACTCTTCCTGTTGCTAACACTTACTACTTTTCTAGACAAGCTGGAAGACTACATGTTGCATTTACATATCATTTTTGGCTTGGTTTGTAATTGCCCTTTGTTACACTCCATTTCATCTTTGTTGAGAAAATAACAATGCCTGGTTGTGATGTATCATTTTATCACTTTTGTCAATCTCATTTACTTTCTTGGACATGTTTCAGGGCTGAATCTTGGTCTGATTTTAAGCAACTTCTGCTGAAACTGCCATTATCTTTGTTCTTACTGCTGTATTTGTCATTGATTAGCTGTAGGTCAATGTTTTGGTGAGAGTCATTGACACCCCTTGGCGGATTGCAAGAATGGACTAGCTGGAGTCTTATAGTAGCGGTCAGTAGTAGTCAGACAGAGAATTTCAGTAGTCACGTAAACACATTGATTAAACCCCTACTACATAATTTATCTATACCAACCTGTGGCAAGATATAGCACTCAATTGTGATCAAATATGTTCCAGCTGTGTTTATCCTGTCTCTCCTTTCTCTTGAGACATATTGTATCTCAAACTTCATTACTTTTCACAGATGTGTGTATAACAAACTGATGTTTGTTTTAGAAGTACCTAAGACTACAGCAGTGGGATCTGATTTCAGGGAGAACTGACTGCAATTTCTAGCAAGAGAAGCAATCATGTTGTAGCTCCCTGATTGGCTTTACATCATGTTTGTTATTATTGCTTTGTTCTTGCTCATTGTGTTGTTATTGTTGTTACCCTCTTCTTGATAGAAGGCTGCAGCCTCTCACGCTGGAGGAGTCGGCTTCTACTTCTACTGCCATGTGTAGAAAAGCAAACGAAGAAGACCTGCCTTGTCAACGAACAATAACTGGAACTCTTTGCTTTATAAGGGAGATGTTCCACATGCATACACACGCACAAAAAGACAATAAAAGATTCCATCCAGTTACTAAATATGATACAAATTACAATAAGATAATAAAAAGCAACTTATGCTCAATGGAACTAAAACATCTTCCCCTGCATGTCTCAGCTAATAATCATTAATAATAATAATAATAATAATAATAATAATGATGATGATGATGATGGCGATGATGATGATGCAGTAAATATAGCTAAATAACAAAAAAAGGAAAAGAAAAACTGTATGCACAAGGCGCATAAATAAAACTGGGCTTGGTGCTGAGAGAGAAAAATACATAAAGGGGGAGGGGAGAGGTAATAAAAATAAGAACAAAAAAAAAAGAGGATAAAAAAAAGCAGAAGAGATACTGTGTTCTGTTAAGAATATAGATATCCAACAAGTAAATATAGCTTGATCATGAAAATCTTTAAAAACACTGTTTTTTTTTAAAAGGTAAAAAGAAGAAAAAAACCGCTTTGGTTGCATATCCACAATATAAGAAATAGCTGGAATGTAAATATTCATGTGATTCATATATATTATCTATACTTCAAATGTAGATAATATTGTTATATGTTTTATTATCTATACTCTTCAAGAACAGATATGCTCATGCCGTTCGAGTAAGTTTTTGCCAAAGCCAAGTCCACAACCTGGTTTTCATTGCTATTCAGAATAGTTTCACTTAATCTCACGATTGCCAACACTGCACAAATCCCCACTTTTAATGTTATTATGAGCTAACGAGGGCCCCTCTAAATGGTTGCTTGGCCTGCTTGACAGTAGCTTAAGCACACCCTACCACAGACAAAAAAGCAAGTTATTATGCAACATAATCCTAGATACACAGTGCATGGCAAAAGCATGGCTGTGTGATTAATAAACCTGTGTGACAGCCATGTGGTTCTGGGTTCAGTTCCACTGTAAGGCACCTTAGGCAAGTGTCTTCTACTATAGCCTCAGACCAACCACTGTCTTGAGTGTGGATTTGGTAGATGGAAACTAGGCGATTTACTTCCTCCGTCTTCCCTTCTATTGGACTTTCCTCTATTTCCAAAGAAGAGCGCCTGCTCAAAATGTTAAACCATCTCTCTTTCCTTTCCTGAGCGTATGGTAGTACATTACATGTACCACGTCCTTTCGTTGTTGTTTTTTTGTGTTTGTTCTTTTTAGATTTACTATATATATATGTATGTATGTATATCGTCATTTAATGTCTGCTTTCCATGCTGGCATGGGCTGGATGGTTCGACAAAAGCTGGCCAGCAAGAGAGCTGCACTAGGCTCCAATTGTCTGTTTTGGCATGGTTTCTATGGCTAGATGCCCTTCTTGACTCCAACCACTTTACAGAGTATACTGAGTGATTTTTACATGGCATCTATCTATCTTTATATATGTGTATGTATGTGTGCATGTGCATACATGTATGTGTGTGTGTAACCTAGTCTTTTGACCTCACTCAATGGTTGTAAGCAAGCATCATCATCATACAATTGACGTTTATTTCCTGTATTCTGTGGAAAACATTACCTTGCTTGGAAACAGGTGAAGGTCAACAACAGGAAGACATCTGGCTGTAGAATATCTACTACAAATTCTGTCTGAACCATGCACATGTAAAGAAGTGGACACTAAATGATGAGACTGATGATCTCATTGTCTATTTTTATTGATTATCATGTGATAATATCATGTGAATAATACAGAATCCTACCATGATACAAATAATTCCTATAAACCCATTTTTCTTTGAATCAACTTTATTTTAGATTAAATGTTTTTTTTTTTTTACATTCAGTATTCACATTTCATGACTGCTAAAAACAGCAGCTGAATTTTTTGCAAACCACATCTACCATCTCAAGAAATGAAAGAATATGTGTAATCAAATGTGTATTAATGGAATCTTAAGTATAATTTAGACAATAATGAGATTTTCACAGCTTGAACACTTTCAGTCATAGATCTGCTCAATAAGGGCTAACTTGAGGCTAAACAACATTTCATTGTTACATAGAACCGAACTGTAACCCACATATTTCGTAGTCTGACATGATAGGAAGTCATAATTTTTGCATCGAATGATTTTCTAATTCATCTTTTATGTGTTTCAGTTACTAGACTGTGGCCATGCTGGGGCACCGCTTTGAAGAATTTTAGTCGAATGAATCAACCCCAATAGTTATATTTTAAACTTGGTACTTATTCTACTACAATCTCTTTAGCTGAACTGCTAAGTTATGGGGACATAAACCCACCAGCATCAGTTGTTAAGCATTATTGGGGGCAAACATAGACATAAAGAAACAGACATACAGACAAACAAACACACACACACACAATGGTCTTCTCTCAGTTTCCATATATCAGATCCACTCAGAAGGATTTGATTAGCCAAAGGCTATAGTGGAAGACACTTGCTGAAGGTTCCACGCAGAGGGACTGAACCTTGACCATGTGGATGGGAAGTAAACTTCTTACCACACAGCCAGGCCTGCACCTATATCAACAAATTTTCTGCAAAATAGCGGTAAGGAAAAACACAACTGGGGCAGAAATATGGACTTAATAGCAACAGGCATGCCTGTGTGGTTTAGCAGTTCACTTCACAACCCCTGCATGGCACCATGAACAAGTGTCTTCTACTATGATCTTGGGCCAAACAATGAATGAATTAGGTAGATGGGAACTGTGTGGGACTGTTGTGTGTTGTGTATGTGTGTCCTCACAACCCTCACCACTTGATGACTATTGTCAGTATTTTTACATCTCCACAACTTAGTGGTCCAACAAAAAGGGGGCTGACAAAATAAATATCACACTTAAAATAAGTCATGGGGTAGATTTGTTCAACTAGACTCTTCGAGACAGTGACCCAGCTTGATCACAGTCCACTAACTGAAAACGAGTAACAGAATATTATATATCAAGTTTAAAGTCAATGTACAAATATACCACATGTGTAGTGATAGAAAATCTTTACCTGAGCTTCGCTGAGTTGGTTACGTAATACAACAACTTCTTCTCTGAGCTCCCGAATAATACGAGCATTGGGGTCTTCGTTTACCACAGCATGGTTTATAATTCTCTTTGCACGGTCAGCATAACGCAAAGTGGAAAGTGTTTCCTCATAGTTATCTGCCGCTGGGCTCACAGTAGCTACCATCACAGTTTTGCTGTTACCACCAAGGTTGTCCTGTAAAGATATGACTCATATTAGCACAATGACAGCTTCTTAGCTGTAAATCTATTTAGGTTAGCTATAGCATTAGTACATTAGTACATAAAATAATTTCTCTTCAAATAAACTTATAAAACTGTAGGCTATTCATGTTTATCAAAGTTTTTTCAACTTCATTCAACCTTTCTCCAAAGTTAACAGAAAGTAAATATATATATGATAATGATGATACATAAAGACAGATTTTCTTGAATTAAAAAAACCCCTCAAAGAACACAACTTCCTATGTACAGATTACCCCATAACGTGTGTTTGAAAAGCTGTAAACAGAGAAAGTGTTAAACACAAATTTCTATTTTTCTAAGATTCTTCTACATAACTAATAATTTTTAATTTAAGAAAATCTTTCTTCAAATATTGAGACTGTATCAAGAGAATTCTTTCCAATATGTTTTTTGAAATATATATATATTATGACAGTAAATTTTCATTAAATTTTGCAGAAAAATAAGATTCAAAGTAATGGAACAAGCATGAAATTCAGTTCTATATTTAAGAGATGAGGAATTATGTATATTATTTACATTTGACGGATATTTGTTCTCGTCTTGTTTGTTGTTAACATGTTTCAGCTGATCCTCCAGCCTTCATCAGGTGTCTTGGGGAAATTCCAAACCTGGGTTCTCATTCCTAAGGTATTTTTCGATGTTATTATTATTATTATCCTTCAGGTCACTGCTTGGAATCGAACTCGGAATCTTGGGGTTAGTAGCCCACAGGCATATGGCGTAGTGGCTAAGAGTGTGAGCTACTAACTCCAAGATTCCAAGCAGTGACCTTAATAATAATAATAATAATGATGATGATGATGATGATAATGACGCCGCCGCTGCCGATAACAACAACAACAACATCGAAAAATACCTTAGGAATGAGAACCCAAGTTTGAAATTTCCCCAAGACACCTGATGAAGGCTGGAGGATATATCAGCTGAAACGTTAACAACAAACAAGATGAGGACAAATATCCGTCAAATGTAAATAATAAACATGAAATTATTTTAAAATTTTACTTAGAAAATTTAAAGAGAGAGAAAAAATACCAACAGAATAGTAGAATCAATAACTATAGACATATAGACATTACCTTTAGAAGCCATGTCAGGACAGAGTCTCGGTATGGTACAAATTTATTCTTGTTCTTCCCAGCAGCTTGGTCAGCTAAAGCTGATATAACTAGACCAAGTGTTGTTAAGGATCTGGAAAATAATTAAAAAAAGAAATAGAATTTAAAGTGATGTGCCAGCTTTAAAGTTTGATCCTCAAAAGAGGAGCAAAAAAAAGACAAACTCTTTTTACCTATCCTCACCTGTGGTAATGAGATAATTACCAAAAGTATGTGATCATGAATACAAGTGGATCTCTGGAATAGTGTTAATTCACAGAGGCATAGTTCAAAGATCAGAGTGCCTCTCCAGGTCAAACTGCTGCTACTTTGCATTCAGGGACCACAAATCCAGTACTGGAGATATGTGGTCAGTATGTTGCAGGAGAGAATTAGTAAATGGATTCTTCAAACCAAGCCAGCTGGCAGGAGGCCTAGGGTTGACCAAGAATGAGATGGCTGGATAATATCCATAGTCTCGGTTGGTTACGCTTGGAAATCCAGTTGAAAAGTGTAATGACAGTTCCTTCTGGTAGGGCCATGCAGAAAAAGTGCCCAAGGACTCTACTCCCATGACATTTCCAAGAATAGTGGGTAGAGAAAATGGATGGATGGATGACTGTTTATTTCCTTTAGCTAACTTTTTTTTTTATTGACCCGTACAATTTCAGATCATGTTCCTGGATAATTCAGAGTATGGTGTAGACAAAGTTGTAATTTCTTGGTAAAAGTTATTTGATTCATGTTGACATGCTTTATGGAAAAGCATGAATGAAATAACATTCTAGTTGTTATTCTCACAGAACAGAAACAGAAGACCAGATCTTTTTGCGCTGACAAAAGAAATCAATTTTATTTCATGGCTAGTTGCATGATTAGGCTTATCCAGTCACTTGATTATAAAAGTACAGAACAAAATAATTTGATTCTTACAGCCAACACAGTTTTTTTATAATTACATAAGACATTTGATTTTTTTTCTATGATCGGAATTAGTAAAGTAATAACTGAGCAAAGAACAGAGAAAATAGAGGAATATTAACAGCAGAGAACATTCATTCTAGTCAGTCACTCGGGACTGAGAATAAAGCAAGAACTTCTCTTCATATCCTAATATGTCCAGCTTGAGTTTTGCACTGATTAGCAGGTTATAAAAAAAAAGTTAACAAGTTGAGGCTGGTGCATAATTAGAATTAATACACAAATGTTACTTTCTTGTTATGATCTTAAAACCGTTTAATTAGAAAAAATATTAAAAAAGAAGAATATATGCATTGGAATGCTAAAAGACTCATGATCACTATCATCACTATCATTTTAAAGGCAAATTTAACATTTGATTTTAAATTTTAAAAATTTAGTTACAAAAGAGAGGAGGAGGGTGTCCATGACCCTTACAAACTCCCCAGGCTGATGAAGTTTATGTTCAACTTGAACAACTACTGTAGATTAATACCTGCCTATAAACAGTGACTAGGAATGAGAAAGAGAGAGATTTTAGGTAAGACAGATTAGAGAGCTGTATAGTGTGGAATCTGACAGACATGAAAACTGACCTGGAGTAGAGAGAGAGCATGTCAGTGATGAGGTTGCAAATGGTGACAAAAGGTCTTTAACAAACTTATCTAATTGAGTGACAGGAGTTAATTGGTTAAATGTTAACAAATTGACTAATAATAATAATAAAAGTGAAATAGAACCAGTGCATGTGTTTATTACTGGCATAATGACCCTACTGAGAAACAAAACAAAATTCAAAGTGGATTTAAGTAGAAGTGGGATACAGCTTGATAGTTCAGAGGAACAGGTGTAGTAGTAGATACATAGGTAACATCCTCTCACAAAGGTGGAAGGCAAGTATTGTGTATATTTAACCTTTAGCATGCTTAGGCACATCATGTCACTATATGAGTTTTCTCCCCTGCAGCTTCAGGTGCAATGCGTCACATTGAGAAGAGAGAAACCTTGTATGGTGACATGATGCTCCTACAGCATGCTAAAGGTTAAGTCATAAAATGTACCTATTGAAGCAGTGTAAATAAAAATACTGTATTTGATGGCACCTAAGATGCACTTCTTTTGCTAAAAATATGCTTAAAACAAAGTCACCTCAGGACCTATATTATATCCTTCATTGCATTACATATTTTTTCCTGAATATGTGTTGCCAATATTGAAATACAGCTAATACACTGGTATGTCTGTCTTTTATGCTATCAAATACAGAGCATGCTGTTCATTTAATTATTAAAGAATTGTTAGACACAGGGCTGGACTAAGACCCATAGCACTTAAAAAGATTTTTGTGCCCCCATATATATGTATTCAAAACATAAACATTAATAAACCATAGAATAAACTGACATTTTGGAAAATATTTATTTTTTTATACTTCCACCTTTTTTGTATATGAGAAGTTTTGTACAACATTTTTTAATTGCAAAGTTTCTGTTCAGATCCTCAAAATTAATCTTATGTATTGGGTGCCCCACCAAAAAACAGAACCCACAAATATGGAGCAATATGTGGAAGTGCTGAAGACGTTCTGGGCATCACTGGGAGGATGCAGTGGGATAGATTGAGATGAACAGTGATTCCAGCAAGACGGGGCCACCCACCACGCATCACATGACTCTGGCTGAGAGGGCGATTTCAGGAGAAACTGATCAGCAGGAAGTGTGGTGTTGAGTGGGCACCACAGTCACTGGACTTGACCCCTCCCAGAGTTTTATCTGTGGGGGTATCTCAAGGATAATGTTTACCAGAATAACCCTCAAACGATTGGTGAACTGAAGGCAGCAATCACAGCAGAAATCAGGGAAATCTCCAAAGAGGAATGTGTTCAAGTAATTGATAATTTTGCAATGAATGGTTTGACGAAAATTTAACTGTCTCTATTTTATTTATTAGAAATTAATTTTTATAGTGAAAAAGCTTTAATTATTTAAAGGGACGAAAAGACCCTATTGAGCTTTTATTATTATGTATGCAAGTGTGCCTCCAATGCCGCGGAGGCCATTTAGAGCATATTTTGAAAAGAACATGACTTTTATGCAAAGGGAATGATTATACACAGGCCAAAGTTTGCAGGGTTTGATAAAATTTTATGCGTTCTGTTTTGGGGGGTTACCCTGTAATACATCCTCTTCTATACTTAGTAGAATATTGTATTTGCAAGTTTAAAGTGATTTCTTTTGTGCTGTAAGCCATTTACCATTTCTGTGGTGCCTGCTTCCTTTGAAGCATTAAGTATGTGCATATTTTGATTAATGATAAATCTAATACTGGTTAGACATTAATCGATGATCTCAAATTCTATGTTGGTCACACTTGCCAGTCTATGTGAAATAACTAACCTCTAATCCATATATTCAAAACAAAATAGATTTTTTTTACTGCACAGTTTATTCATAAATATCAAGTACAGTCATTTCCTAGACATAATAAAAACCCTAGCCATGTCCAAGTTCATTAACTCAAACTTTATTTTCCCAATTTCAAACTAAATTCATAAATAATTAAATTATCTTCTTGATTGCTCTTGTGAAAAGAACCAGCTGATCTATATCCAGAAGGTTGTAGAATTACACCTTATGGGTTACAATAACTACTTAAAGGGAAACAAGTCAAAAATATCACTTTAATTCTTAGAACCTTTAACTTATATTTGATATCTGAAGTATAAAATATACAAGTGAGCTAGGTTGCTATTAGCATACTCACACACACACACTCTTTCTCTAACCACCTTACCTTCCTTAAACATACAAGCAAAATAATAACAGCACGGTCACATCAGACTAGAAACATATCTAAATTCTACAGCACCATCACTTTGTCACTCAACTAATTCAGGACTGCATAAAGTGCACAAAAAACCCCAAAATAACTGCAGTAAAGCAGAACATAGCTGTTTCTTCTCCAGCCAACAATGGAGTATCAATATGGAAACTCAAACTTGCCAGAAATAGCAACCATACCTCCTTCAAGTCATACCACACCATCAGCTTAAACAGGTAGGACATAAATGATAGTCTTAGATGCCACCTAAGAACAGGGATGCTCATGGCCAGAGTGCCTTTCATCATAAGCAGTTTGCTCAATCAAAGGCTGACCTGAGATTAAACAACTAATAAATCTATTATATATATATATGTATGTATATATATACACACACACATATATATATATATATATATATATAATATATATATATATATATATATATATATTTTTTGTTGGCATCCTTTTTGTCTCGGGAGACAATGGAGTTGCGCATAAAATATCTAGTCCGGCTTTTACATATCATGTCCTAATACATTTCCTGCTGTTGCTGTGTAGTCCTATCCTGGACAAACACTCCCTCTGGCAGGTTCCGCAAATGTAGCGAAGACTGTTCCTGGCTGGTTGTAATGTCATACTTTCTTGTTGACGTCTTTTCTTGTCTTTCCATTTCTCCCCTCTCTCTCTCTCTGTCACTCCTTTGTATTCCCTCTTTTACGGTAGTCGCCAATCTCAATGGTTGCTGGCAACTGCTTCCCAGTTGCTAATATTGAGAGAGAGAGAGAGAGAGAGAGAGAGAGTAAGAGAGAGAGATAGGTATGATGTACAGAAATTGAATATTGAGAAAAAAAAATTCTTTAGAATTTTGGAAAAAAATTCTTTTATTTCTTCATTATTATTAGTGCTTTCATTCCTTATTTGACAAATTCTACAAAGGAAGAAAAGTGCTAATAATAATGAAGAAATAAAAGGATTTTTTATCAAAATTCTGTCAACTTTTTTTGAAGACTGAGGAATAAATGATTATCAGATGGGTCAATATCTGGGGCATCGTTTCCCATTCAAACTGCTCCAGCCTTAGGAATGTCATCCTTGCTAGATGTGGCTGAGCTTTATCCTGATAGAAGAACACCTTTCGTCTTGAAACCAAAGATGGTTGATTTTCTTCTAGTGCTGACTTAAGTTGCTCACAGTAGATCTCCTTTGTTATTGTTTGGTTTGGGTTTAAAAATACAAAGAGGACTAAACCCTCCATATCCCACCAACCAGATAACAACACCTTACATGGGTGAAGACCTTCTTTTGCCTGGGATGCTGGTGTTTCCCCTCTTTCCCCACCCACTATCTTTGGTGCTTGACATTTTTATAGAGAATCCATTTCTTGCCACCAGTCACTATTCGGTCCAAAAAGAGTTCATTCATAAGATGTGACAGCAAAGAAGAGCACACATTCACTCTCTGCACGCGATTACACTTGGATAGTTTGGGAGGAACCCATTGACCCAATTTACTGACTTTTCTGATGGCATGCAGGTGTTGATGAATGGTTGAATGACCAAATCCAAGCTTTTCTGCTAGTTCCTCAACAGTTACAATGGGATTTTGTTCCACTAGGACAGCCTTGTCAAGCTCTGCAGATCTTCCAGGATGAGTTTTGTCTTCTAGGCTGCAGTTTCCGGCTCAGAATTTCTGGAACCACCATTGACACAGGCTTACGCTTATTGTCCAATCCCCATATACAGCATCAATATTCCTCACACTTTCCATTGCATTGTTGCATTTATTGACCTCAAAGCAAAATAAGCCGAATATGCTCCTTAGTCACTTCCATTATAGCTTTGAAAATATTGTTAAAACTGAACTGCAATCTTCAAAACTTGTACTAAGAATAGGAACAAGGTAAAATTACTACCTGCTTTTATAGCAAGATGATGCAGGTAGTTTATCCTGTTCCCCTCCAACTTCTAGTTCATGCAATTGAAAAATACCACATTATTTATGGTATGGCCCAATAGATTTGAGATATTGATAATGTAATTATTTATTCTTAGAATGACATTATAGTGTAGATGGCAGAGGGTAGATCTGACTAATTTCAACATAAAATAGATAGAATGTATCTAGTTTGAATGCTAACAGGTTAAATCTCCAGTAGTTCCCTCTTACAAGATATTATTGCTTTTATCTTCATATCAAAAACATCAATTTTGCTCATTGTTTTTTCAAGGTCAACCCTGACTGAGCAGACATATGATCAGAGGCATTCCAGCCATGACCACTATCTCATCATTTCTTTGTCAAACACTGTATGTGTGGACTATATTATTTAGTGTGTTCATCTTTTTACTTAAGGTCACATCCTAGACTGTATTAAGAAAAGTGCTGCCCAACTGACTGACATAAAGTCACTTACAGACATGATCCAACCTCTGGTCTACAGCGATGCTGTCTCCTCTCTTTGCCTTCTCTACTACTACTATAACGGCCTCTGCTCTTTGGATCTGGGTAGGCTCATGCCACTCTAATCTGGTGCAATAACTACAGCCAGTCCTTCTCATAATGTTTTCTGCAGATGTTTGCTTTACAAAAGTTCAAAAGAAACATTAATAACATTATCAGTCTCATGGGTCTAGGAGGCCATGCAAAGGACTTGGGCACAACCTTTCTCTCTGACTCAGAAAAAGTGCATGCAGTTTGGATGCCATTTTCTAGAAAGTGAAGCTGTCGCAAAGAGGCCTCTCCCCAAACGAAACTGTTTGCTTTAATAATTGAATATCACACTGAAGAGTTTACCATGTTTAGATGGCAAACATAAGCAATATAAATTTTAGAAATACACAAATTGTCAGCAAAGCATCTCATTATTTTTATATTAATATTTCAGACTTCCAATCATTCTTACAATATTTAATCACTAATGATAGAGATATATTTTGGGTAATAAATTGTATATTTTGGAAATACATCAGCCAAGTGCTAAAATTGTAAAAGTCTATCATTAATTCAGATAAGTTCCACAGTTCATAACTATTATATAGAGAAATGTATTCGATATTTTGCAACATACAAAAATTTTAATGATGCAGTGATTTTTATGATTTTTATGTTAAATAATTAAATTTTATTAATTTCATAGCTGTCGGCAGGAGTATATCATTTTATTGAGCAATAAATCTAAATATTTAAATAGTCCATTCCACCTCCACCAAAAACAAAAAACAAAAATGCAAACATAATGATTCATTAAAATATCATATGGCCTATTTCATAGGTGTTCAATCTCAGAGATGGGGGGTCTAATTTGGGTCAGTAATTTTGATTGCTAATTATAATTTTTTTCGTCAAGGGAACCACAGTATCTTATTTATTTTATTCTTAAATATCATCAGACTAAATGTAGTGAATGAATCAGATAAATGTACATTAAGATGATGTCAGGTTGAATTTATATATAAAATATTCAGTTAATATAATCAAATATTACAACCACTATAACATAACAGGATGTGAAATAATGATTTCAAATTTTGCCACAAGGGCAATAATTTGGGGGAAGGGAATGAGAAATGAGTCGATTACATTGACACCAGTGTTCAACTGGTACTTATTTTATCGACTCTGAAAGGATGAAAGGCAAAGTTGACTTTGGGAGAATTTGAACTCAGAATGCAGTGACAGGCGAAATACCACTAAGCCTTTTGTCCAGCGTGCTAATGATTCTGCCAGCTCGCTGCCTTAACAAGATGTAAAACAATGTAAAATAAAGTGTTTTTTTCACCCTTGAGATATTGCTGATTGAGCACACATATGACTAGAAGCACTCCAGCTGTGACATTCATGTCTTTTTACAGTTATGCAGGACTATATTATCTAACGTGACATTCTTTATTTCAGATGGTAGGATTGGAAATGAAGGAGATTTGGCTGCTATTTCTAGCAGGTTGAGTAAATAATACAATGAAATGAAATACTAAAATACACAGTATAGGCGCAGGAGTAGCTGTGTGGTAAGTAGCTTGCTTACCAGCCACATGGTTCCGGGTCATTTGACTGTGGCCATGCTGGAGAACTGCCTTTAGTCAAGCAAATCGACCCCAGGACTTATTCTTTGGAAGCCTAGTACTTATTCTATCAGTCTCTTTTGCTGAACCGCTAAGTTACAGAGATGTAAACACACCACCATCGGTTGTCAAGTGATGTTGGGGGGACAAACACACATATATATGATGGGCTCTTTCAGTTTCCGTCTACCAAATCCACTCACAAGGCTTTGGTTGGCCCGAGGCTATAGTAGAAGACACTTGCCCAAGGTGCCATGCAGTGGGACTGAACCCGGAACCATGCGGTTGGTAAGCAAGCTACTTACCACACAGCCAATCCTGTGCCTATATCATACAGATCTTTAATGTTATGCTATAAAAGAACGAAAGTGACATAACAAGAAGAGCTAAAACAAGGTGTTGCTGTTTAAATACCAGACCTGCTTGATTGAGCAAATCTAAGATCAAAGATGCTCCAAACATGACGACCTTAGCAAGGTCGTTGCCAGTGCTGCTGGACTGGCCCCTGTGCAGGTGGCACATAAAAAGCACCATTTGAGCATGGCTGTTGCCAGTACCACCTGACTAGCCCTCGTGCCGGTGGCATGTAAAAGCACCCACTACACTCTCAGAGTGGTTGGCGTTTAGGAAGGGCATCCAGCTGTAGAAACTCTGCCAGATCAGATTGGAGTCTGGTGCAGCCATCTGGTTTGCCAGACCTCAGTCAAATCATCCAACTCATGCTAGCATGGAAAGCGGACATTAAACGATGATGATGATTTTGTTTCCAGACATAGTACTACTACATTATCCAGTGTGTTCCTTCATTTATTATATTAATGTATGATTTTTATGGAAAATTCAGCAGCTATTTCTATGATGTCAGACAACCAAATAGATACTGCATAGTTGGTTGGCAAATGCTTTTGTTATAGAATGACTATTAGATATCACAGAGAAATATTTGCAAAATACAAATATGCTAAGCATGAATAATAATTTCAGAGAAAAAAAAAAAAAAATTTACATTATATGCACGTCTCGAAAAGATACCTATATATATGTTTGGTAGTTTGGTAGTAATATGTCTGTTTGTATTTTTGAATAACTGAAGGTTAAGTCAAAGATGTTGTTTGCTGACAACACAAGATTTATGAGTCAAGTATTGCAAAAAACAAAAACAACACACGCACGCACACACACACACCTATTTTAGTATATATTCAAATAAGTCGCTTGTCAAATGAATTGGTTAATGTTAAGAAACTAAACTAAAATAAAATAAACTTTCTACTTCTATACATGCACCGCATATTATTTTCAAAGAAAAAAAAAGTTCCGAAGAACAAAAATAAATAAATCAAAAACAAACAAAACCATCTAACATTGCCTATTGATAAAACTTTGTTAGCTTCAGATTCTTGACATTCGAATAAATATATATTGCGTGCTTCTGTTTGATATGTTAATTGTTATTCTACTACAAGATAAGTCATCGCTATGTAATAAAAATAATTGTCAAGATTCTTCGTTTTCTTCTTCTTCTCTAAAATCAGCCTTTTCTCCAAGGCTTGCCTGCCATATGTACACACACACACACACATATATATATATATATATACAGTTAAGATATTGTCAAAGTCAATGTATCTTCTTTCATATTATTATTATTATTATTATTATCATCATCATCATCATCATCCCTTACTCTTGAATTTCAAAACTGAAAAATCTCTGCTGTTCTGAAGTATGGAGGCATTTCAAAATATTTTCGAACGAGTTCCATTGTAGTTACGTAGTAAAACAGTCAATAACATTTTAGTTAAGAGAAGAATCAGTCCAGTTTGCATGTAGCTTGACTGGCTTTCAATGGAAGTGAACCATGCAGTAGTCCAGAGTGTGTTCCACATAACGGTCTGACAGATATGACAGCAATTGTCTTATAATGGCAACAATAATAGTCTGTCAGAAGAGAAGAGACAGGCAAATATACATGTAATAAAATCA
The DNA here is from genome assembly GCF_006345805.1 of Octopus sinensis. Lineage (NCBI taxonomy): Eukaryota > Metazoa > Mollusca > Cephalopoda > Octopoda > Octopodidae > Octopus > Octopus sinensis. Next base: position 125,852,161 of record NC_043000.1, on the reverse strand, counting down.
GATGGTGGTGGTGGTGGCAGTGATGATAACGATGATGATGATGATGCGTTGATTATAGAGCTGCAGAATAACAAATAAGAACAAATGAAAAGG
>NC_043000.1:125797068-125847068 GCF_006345805.1 Octopus sinensis | reverse complement strand
CTTACTTGCACAAGATAAGTTTTATTGAACTAGTTTGAAGGATCAATGCACACATGTGTGAAAATGTCAGAGTTTTATTAAGAAACTTCTATAAAATTACAGATTATAGGGGATTAAAAAAAGCATTAGATGCGAGAAAGTTGAGGAAAGGAACATTTAAAATTTAAATCAAAGAGGGCTGTGCTATGGGATTAATAAAAAGTTCTTTTGTCAATGAATACAAAATTTACTTTGCTATTTTGGAATCTGTGACATGAATTAAAGATTTTGATTTATAAAATCAGATATTTCTGGTTGAATAGAGGTAAGGAATTAAAGAATGCCCATTATAACATATTGACATATAGAAAGCAGTGGTGTGTATGTATATATGTATGTATGTATATATATATATATATATATATATATATAAAATATTATTAGAGACAAAACCACTATTTTGCAAAACAAACAAGGAAAGACTTAATCAATACATAAAATTTTAATAAATAGTCAAAAAAACCGCCACTACAATTGTTTCTTGTCTTGAACGACAATCTTCAGGTGGACTTCCAATCTAAAATATAAGTCAGTTTCAACTGACTTATATTTTAGATTGGAAGTCCACCTGAAGATTGTCGTTCAAGACAAGAAACAATTGTAGTGGCGGTTTTTTTGACTATTTATTAAAATTTTATGTATTGATTAAGTCTTTCCTTGTTTGTTTTGCAAAATAGTGGTTTTGTCTCTAATAATATTTTATAATATTTTACTATAAAATTGGATTTAATCCTAAATCTGATTTTTTCCCTGTAAATTTGGATTTATTCCCTAATATTTATATATATATATATATATATATATATATATATATATATATATAAGGAAAGATCTGATGAAACCTTATGGAAGCCATGTAAAATAACTAGGGTAAACAAAATATCTATTATTAGAAGAGAAATGTTGTAGCCTGCATGACATTTTACTCCTGATGATGGGCTTTTGTACTTGAAATATAAAGGTTATTAAAGGTATATAAAATATAAAGGTTATTACAGTTTGCATTGTAAGGAACTCTCTGTCTTCACTGTTTGCTATCTATTATTAGAAACAGCATCTTCTTGCTAAATGCAAGCTTGAGATATGTGTTAAAATTGTTGTAGCAATGAATACAAGTAACTTGAAGTCTTGAGAAATTAGAGATTTAACTACTGTCTCAGCAAATATTAAGTATAATCTAAAATAAAAGAACACCGAGGAAGCTGATTATGTACTAAATGTACTAAAAATTCAAAAGTTTTTAACAAGAATTTAGCATTTCCCAAGAAAGTTAGCAAACAGACACATTGATAAATAAAAAGGTGAAAAAACATGTAAGGTAAAGCTATAAAACAAATTTTACTTCATACTGAAGTTGAAATTAGAGCTGTATACAATTTGAAAAGGAAATATGATCAAATTCTCTGTTTAATTCAGTTTTAGTTGAAATTTGATCATATTTTATTGAAAAATGTTCTCCATTAGAGGATAGCAAAGTATTTTCAAGATGAAGCCCTATAGATAGGAAAACCATATTAGAAAAGGCTGAATTACATTAGACAGAAACAATAAAAGGGAAACCAAAGAAGCATCTTCAGTTTCCAGTCAGTAATTTAATATTTCCAGTAACAACCATATCAGAACTCAGCTAAACTAAAGCATCGATATATATTCTTTTGTTATCAGCTTTTATGAAAAGAAAAAAAAAAGAAGAAAAAGGAGCCAATGTAGGAAGAAGAAGAAGCGGTGTATGGAGAGCTAGCCTGTTTTAAAAGATAACCTAACCTACAATTCCACTGAATGAAAACAGAATGAACATGGAGGAAGTATTTCATTTCCTCATCTGCTGCATTGTGATATGCATGTTCTGTATTTTAAAGAGATGACCAACTGTCATAACTACAAATGGAACATTGAAATCTTACTAAAAAGATAAAGAAAAAAAGTCACTCTGATGAGCGTTGCAGAGAAGCAAAGTGCTGTAGAGAAAGAAGCGAAATAGTAAATGTAAGGAGTTATTTTTCAGTTCTGCATAACTGCCTATTGTTACAAGTAATAAGATTTACAAGTGGCTTGTTCCATTCAGAAGCAACTTATATTGTACGTAGATGCAGAATGTATGAATGTCAAGATATTGAACAGCGAACAGAGAGGACATTGCAAAAATATGTTTCCTCAAGCTTATTACATTTTAAACAAAGATATGTATTTAGAAAAGATTAAAAGATATCAGGGAAAGTGTGATATCAGCATCTGAGCAGTGCTTTGAAGCTCATCTTGCACAGTTTCAAAACTGGTGTATAGGTGTGTATATATATACACACTAGCACACAACAATTTGGAGGTAGTGTACAATAAATTTCTATCTATGTATCTATGTTTATACATATACATATATATATATGTAACACACAAACATATATATGTATGAGTGAGAAGAGAGTATGGAGATGGGGGGAGAGTAAGCATCAAAAACATGAGATCTATGGATAACAAGTCCAGGATATATAGTTATGAATATTTTATATACATATTTCCAATAGAAATATATTAGACATAGAAAACTGAAAGATCTATAAAGACATAAACCAGCACATAATCAATAACATCATCATCACCACCACCACCACCAAAAAATAAAGCAGCTCTCTGTTGTATAACGGTATTCTACATATTAGTATTAGGCAGGAGGGTAAAAACCATAAACAGAACTGAGAGCTCTCTCTCCCTCTTGGACACTGGAAAACAGTAGTATATCGATGATTAATGATAATTTAACAAAGTAACCATAGACATATGAGAGCCTTTGATATCTAGAATATCATGTGGTTAAAAAATACATCTTCAATTTCATCTGAGATTACTTATTTCAACAACCTTTATATGTTATGTTTGGATTTATTTACACAATGCATGGAAAAACATAGCTAAACAATTAAACTGACCTTAACTAAACCAGTTTATACATCATGACTTTAAGCAACTGGAATTTATGATCCAGCAAGTAAGTCTCTATGCCTCAAATAGCACCTCATCATAATCATTGTCGCCGTTTTAATGCCTGTGTTGCTATCCTTGCATGAATTGGGCAGAGTTCATCGAAACAAAATTTCTGTAGCTGGATGCCCTTTGTGTCCAAACAAATACTTCCCTTAGCCCAGACATGTCTTCATTGAAGATTGGAAATAAAATACATCACTTGTATGACAGTGATAGTCATTTACAACTATCACATGATGTCAGGATGAAGAGGTATAAATAAACACACATACACACACACAACAAACTTCTTTTAGTTTCCATCAATCAAATTCACTCACAAGGCTTTGGTCAGCCTGGAGCTATAACAAAGACACTAATTCAACAATGTTCACAGTGGGACTGAACCTGAAACTGCATGGTTGGGAAGCTAACTTCTTAACCACACTGCTGTGCCTATGTTGCTTTAAAAAAATACAGAAAGGATACATTTGTAAATGTAATTCCAGATACACTATTCCTGAATAAAATAAAAACCTTTTACTTGTTTTAGCCATTTGACTGTGGCCATGCTGGAGCACTGCCTTTAGTCAAACAAATCAACCCTAGGACTTATTCTTTGGAAGCCTAGTACTTATTCTATCAGTCTCTTTTGCTGAACTTCTAAGTTATGGAGATGTAAACACACCAGCATTGGTTGTCAAGCGATGTGGGAAGACAAACAGACACACACACACACATATATATATATACGATGGACTTCTTTCAGTTTCTGACTACCAAATCCATTCCCAAGGCTTTGGTTGGCCTGAGGCTATTGTAGAAAACACTTGCCCAAGGTGCCATGCAGTGAGACTGAACCTGGAACCATGTGGTTGGTAAGCAAGCTACTTACCACACAGTCTCTCCTGCGCCTATGGTCATGACTAGAATATCTTTGATCAAAGGTATGTTCAATCAACGCTGACCTGAAGTAAAATGATTACATGAATTTGTAATGCAACTATTGTTCCAGTAGGTTTGCCTTAAAAAAAATAGTTTGAGATAAAGCTGACTAGTTGTGCAGCAAAGCAATACAAGACAATATTTGATATAAAAGTGTGAGTGACATGGATGGATACCCTTTCAGGAAACCGCTAAGGAGGAAGGGGTGGGAGGTTTTGGAAAAACCTCCCCAAACCTATGCATAGAATAATTCACCCTGCAGCACAATTACCTTAAAGTAATTGATACAATAAGAAGAAAAAAAAATATAAAAGGATGCATGTCTAAAATAAAGTAGTATAGCTAGTGTAATGAAATGTGCAAAAAACCTCCCAAAAACCCCCAAAAAAGAAAAAGGGAGAAAAGGTTAGAATGAGAAATGGAATTTATAACAATAAAGTAATTAGAATGAGTTGGCACTTTCCTTTTTTATTAATCCTTCAATGGTCTTGAGTTATTGTACTTTCTCTGTTGCATTTTATTTTAAAGTTTTATTTTATAAATATTGTAATCTTCAGAAATATCTATTGTGTTAGGCATACATTACGTTTCTTGTATTTTGCATTTAACTTTATATCTTTAGAATATTTCCATAAATATTCTCGTTTTTTATTTTCTGAATTCCTTGTAAGGAAGAAAGCGTGTGTTTTATATTGTTTTCAATTTAAATTTATGATTCTTCAGTGCTTCAAAAAGTCTATCAAGATGTATACTTTATCAGAATAACTAAAACAATGTAAAGTCATTTTTTTTTAACACTGATTTTTCTTCTGAACTTTAGAACAAAAGTTCATTTTATTCATTTATTATTACTTTTTTTTTTATGAAATTTCTTGAAGATAAATCATTTAAGAATTTACTTTTTTTTTCCCCCACATTTCTGTCTTTAATGTGTTATTAGTTTTGAACAGTCATAGAATATATGAGTCCATAATTCTTACACTTCAAGATTGAAAAGATACGACTCACTGATAATATTTTAATGCTTGCTTAAAAAAAATGTGTGAGAGTGGGGAATATTGAATCCGAGGGAAGACTTTAGCTCCGAGATACATTAACACTTTACAGCTGTAATAACTATCATTACCATGATTATTATCATTATTGCGTACTTCCTATGCTTGACTGAACATCAGAGCTAGGTCTTGTAATTTATTTCTATTTTAACCATTAGTAAAACACCCAACCTCCCTGGCCCCAGGGCCAATATAACTGAATAACATTAATTAAGTGTTAAATGCCAAGTTGATATTCTGAGGAAAACAAAGCCACTACTTTCAACAGATTGTGTTTCATGTCTCTGTAAATATATCTGTTAGATGTTTGATTGCATGTTATCACTAGTAAGACCTTTTTATACAACATACTTAATAACGTAGGTGTGTAAGAGAAATCGACTGGAGCTAAATCTGAATATTTGAAGTAGAATCTATATAACAAAAAAAGATGCTAGAAATCCTTTAAGAAAAGTGAAACGAGCTGCTTGCTTTTAGTTCATATGAACTTTCAAGAGTGATATAAAAGTCAATTTTCAACTAATTTTCAATAAGATATAACAATAATATATAGAAACAGAGAAAAATATTCATTAATAGCCAAGCCGTTTGTACACGTAAAAAGCGTAGTCATGTGACTGAACAAATTAATTAAGCAAATTGCTAAGAGGAAAGTTTAGCAGAAGAAGAGAAAACATAGAATAGGAAAATATGAACAGAATATAAATAAGGATTTATAGAAAAGAGAATAAATTTCAGATAAGAAGATTAATCAAGTAAATTTTGACATAACAACAATATCAATTATTCTTTAGAATCTTCAATCAGCACCTACGTGGTATTTTTAGGTTCAATCCCAACAGCTATTTCACAGCAATAAACTAGAAGCAAGATATCTATTTCCACATCTTCAATCTAAATTCAATTCAAATTAAGCCTTGAGAAGCTTGAAAGATATTTTTCATGGACCTCGTTAATTAATCACATGCTAAAATAGGCGAATCTTTCCAGTTTTACTTACTTGTTGATGTTGCTACCTTCTTTTAAGCGTTCACCAACAGCACCGGTTTTTTGAGCTCGTTCACTTCCAGCTAAATCGACTAAACTTAGCTTACTGACCTTTTCACCCTTCACCTGAAACGAAACAAAATAAATTGTTAGTAATTATGACACTATTTAACAACAACAACAACAACAATAATGATAATCCTTTCCACTAAAGGCTCAAGGCCTGAAATTTAGGGAAAGAGGCAAGTTGATTACATCGGCCCCCAGTATTCAACTGGTACTTATTTCATGGACCCCAAAAGGATGAAAGGCAGAGATAACCCCAGCAGAGTTTGAACTCAGAACATAAGGATGAACAAAATGCCAACAAGAATTTTGTCCAGTCTCCTAATGATTCTGCCAGTTCACTGCCATAGTAGTAGTAGTAGTAGTAGTAGTAGTAGCAATAATAATAATAATTTCAAAGTTTGGTACAGGGCCAGCAATTTTGGAGGAGGGGTTAAGTAGATTGCATTGATCACAGTACTCAATTGGTACTTATTTTATTAACCCTGAAAGGATGAAAGGCAAAGTCAACCTCGGTGGAATTTGAACTCAGAACATGAAGACAGGTGAAATGCTGTTAAGCATTCTGCCTAGCATGCTAATGATTCTGTCAGCTTGCCACCCTTTTAATAATATTTTTGGCATAAAGACAGCAATTTTAGGAGAAAGTTATCAATTATATCAACCCAGTATTTAACTGCTACTTTATTTAATCAACTTTTATTAATAATAAAAAAATTGGTACATAATGTGAATTTGAGGGAGGAATGAAGCTGATTTAATCAATCCCTGAACTTGTAATTTTATTGACATAAGTTAGCCGAAAGAGAAAGTTGATTGTAATAGAGTTTGAACTCTAGATGTAATTCAATATAATCTGACCTAAATTCTAATTTTCATTCTAGTTCTTGAGACAATCACAATGTAATTTAGGACTGGATGCCAATCACAACTTCTGTGAAGGGATGATCTGATTGTAGGATTTAATCTCTAGGAGACAATGAGATACTCTAAAATGGTTAACTAAAATCCAAAAATTAAAACAAAAGAAAACAAAAAAAAAAAAAAAACGAAAAGAATTGTGGGGAGGGAGTTGGATAATTCTACTGACCCCAGTACTTGACAAGTAGCTTGTTTTCTTAACCCCAAAAGGATGGGAGGCAAAATCTGAAGTCGGGATGTACAAAAACAAGAAGAAATGCTACAAAATATTTTGTCCAATGTGTTAATGATTCTAAATTCACAGACTTTTGAATTCCATGTCTCTCTTATCGACACTAGCAATTAAATAAAATGGAGTTATACAACCAAATAATTAACAATGATGCCTAAGGTCTCAACATCATAATACATTTAATTCTTTTGTTACAGTAATTCTCTTGAAATATAATGCCTACATTTCAAGTAATTTTGAAAATGATTAAGAATTTAGTAAAATAACTTTTTCCTTATTAACTTAGTGTTTGGAACATATATTGGTTTCAGATGTTGGCACAAGGCCAGCAATTTCAAGGGAGGATGTAATTTGATTATATCAAACCTAGTGTTCAACTGACACTTGTTTTATTGAACATGAAAGGATAAAAGGCAAAGTTAACCATGGAAGAATTTGAACTCAGAACTTAGAGATGATGGACATGCCACTAAGCATTTTGCCTGGGGTGCTAATGATTCTGCCAGCTCACCGCCTTTAAAAAATCTATTAACATGAAATTTTGATTGAAAGGTTTGATTTAGATCACTTTATAAAATGGAGATTGTATCATAAAATGAAAGGTGGTCTTAGGCAGCTTAATATCAAAGGGATTGATGCACCATACTATAGCACATTTAGATAACAAACCAACAAGAAGGCTAAAAGGCCTGAAGTTATAGATGGCAAAAGAGGACCAAACAACTCCAAAGCATCTGAAATGTATTCTTATTCAATATACAGGAAGAATGGAATTTATAACTCAATAGTGTACGGAGAGAATTTTAATGCATGAACTGAGAGATTCTGTCAGCTTCCAGAAATAACATCTTTGATATGATAGTTATCTGTCAGTCTTCAAAGACCATGGATCTGAATGTGGAGAATTTTGTGGTCAGCTGCTGATGGTTGTGCAGCATCTGCTGTGGCTATTACAGGCTCACAAGGGGGCGGCAGTCTTGAATGCAGTTACCACCTTCAAAATCACAAGCAAAAAATACTATATTGTAGCAGTTTGATATTTAGAGGTTCTCAACTGTTCAACTGCATACCTAAAGAAATCAGAAATATAAAAGAGACCTCTACTGAAACATAAAAAAAAAAAAAAGATAAAAAAACATTGGGTGAACTCCTAATGATGATATCAGGCCAACCAACCATTCAAGGATACACTCAAGGGAAGATCAGCTGCTACAAACTGAATCATAGACCAATTTCAGTAATAAAGCAACAACAAAACTGAAAGAAAATAAAATTAAGGCAGTGCTCCAGCATGGCTGCAGTCCAACAACTGAAACAAGGATAAAGAATAAAGGGTACTTTGGCAGCTTGACCAAGGAGTAGAAATACAGCTGAGGCAATAAAGACATTTTAATATCTTATGTCGTAGAGCCTCTCCTGGATGTCCCACCTTTCATCTAGCAGAACACCAAGAGCTAAAGTTCAAGAGGGCTGTACTAGCGCTCAGCTGATCCTCATTATTGGCTAAGTAGACTGGCTGAAGGATACAAGGCATTGCCTGGTCAAATAATTGAACCTACAACCTTATGAACACGAACCCAACACCCTAATTACAAGGCTACATGTCTTTATTAGATGTACACTGTGAATTTACTGGAAAGGTTGCTATATCTGCTAAACATAGCAACCAAATCTCAACTCACACTCCGTCTTTAAAAAAAAAAATGAAGGACACATTGAACAATCTAGTTTTAGAGGCACAAATAGACTGGATGGTCATGGGTGGAACATTTGGTCAGGGCTGACTTGGTGTTGGAAAAAACTTTTAAATATTTTCAGTGATAGAAGTTAAGCAAAAAACACACACATATTCTTTCTTGTACTTTTCAGAAACCATTTGAACAATAATAATAATAATAATAATAATAATAACAACAATAAAGGAAAGCCTTCAATTTAAGATGGTGTCACACTGGCACATTTCAGGAAGTAAAATTGAATAAATGGTTAGAAGCAGTAAGACACTACAAGGAAGGTGAGAAACATTTGTAAACTGTACTTAAATTGAATGTTATGACATTTTCTCTCACTGACATTACCAATAAAACCAAATTAAGACAACAGGTTTTTGTATTTATCCACTAAACTGCAATTTTAAGGATGACTGCAGGGTATTTATTTTCTAAGGACTTCAACTACTAAAACGTCTCCATCGTATTTACACATAGTTGATATATATATAAAAAAAAAGTATATATAAATTAATAATTCTATTCCCTAAGAGACAAAGATAAAGTAGATACAGTCAACCACCTCAGTTGTACATTGTTAGAAATGATTGTTCAAATTTGAACGTTTATTTTATTCCATTTTATTTTGTATATATATGTATCTTTTATTTAGTTTCAAAAATTGCTATTAACTAAATCTCAAGAGAAACACAACAAAAGAAGGTTAGAGGCAAAGTTATAACCTGGATATAAATGAACAGTTTTTCAGGCAGACAGACATGCAATGTGTTTTGAGAGAGAGAGAGAGAGAGAGAGAGAGAACGAAAGCTGCCCCCAGGTTTCAAAAGACTAAAACACAGTAATTTTCTTTATTATACCAAGGTGAGAACACAGCTAACGAATATGAAATTAAATTATTCTTTAATGTTACAAACCAAAATCATTGAAATGTTCTAATGGTTTATTTGTTCGAAACTGTTTGCTCATGTCATACAGTGCTTCTTGCTGATAGAAAAGTAACACTTGTAGAAAATACTGGTTCATAAACGTGAAAAGGTCATACATTAAGAGGCAGAGGAAAGGAGGAAGAGGAGGAGGAGCTCCTAACAACAGCAGGCTTCAATTTAAAACTACTGCAATAATATTTTATTGGTTTCTATGACTGTGACCATGCTGAGTATTAACCTTTTAGTATTTAACTGGCCATATCCAGCCCCAAATATTCTACTTGTTTTATGTTCAAACTGGCTAAAGCTGGCCTCTTACACATACCCAACAATGTCATTCTAAAAATAAACAATCACAACCTCAAAATCTCAAAGCTGTTAGATAATGCAAGATTAATTCAAAACACTGTGAATAAATAAGGCTTACACTTGACAGGGTCATCTGTATGCTAAAAAGTTAAGGGTTTTAATCAGTTATATTGACCATAGTATTTAAAATAGACCCCTTAGGTCATGAATGGCCATGGGATTGCACTTAGAAAGTTTCTCTGAGGTACAAGTCCAGACAAGTTTCTTTGAGGAAGACCAACAGTCAGCCATAAATACCAACCTCCTCTCTCCACACCATTCATGTTATCCAAGGGAAAGGCAAAGGCTGACACAGCTTGGCACCAGTGACATTGCGACTCATTTCTACAGCTGAGTGAACTGGAGCAACATGAAATAAAGTGTCTTGCTCAAGAACACAACACAACACACAGCTTCATCTGGGAATCAAACTCACTACTTCATGACTGTGAGCCCGATGCTCTAACCACTGACCCATGTGCTTTCACTTACTTTAAGCCATTTTATCAGTCTCAATTGAAAGACTAAGGTACAGAAACTGTTACATAAGGGGAAGCAACTCAACACCAGTTTAGACTAGTAAACATAAACACACACTGATTGAATAAGAAAAACAACTACTTTAATTATTTCATTCTTTATACATGTTACAGTAAAGCGTTAGTGATAGCAATAAAGTATTTAGTTATATAAGATTAAGTTTCGTTTGATCATTTGTCTTCTGAAGATGTGATAGCTTCGATGACTCTTACATAACTAATTGTATAGCTGCTACTACTAAGGCATTAGTGAAATGTGTGGAAAGAATGAAATAATTAAATCAAAGCAGCCGTTTTCCTTGTATTTTCACTCTATGTTCATTACAGCCTATACAACTGTATCTTATAAATATGTGTGTGTGTGTATGTAAAAGTAAGAATACATTCTTGAAAGCGTATGCGTTGGAGTGTAATGAAATATGTTGAGTTCTAAATAAATGGCTATTTGTCATGCCATCTAAAGGTACGTAAGTAATATATTCACACACACACACACACACACATACATACATACATACATACAGACAGACACACACGATGGAATCTCCCATCAAAGAAGATGTATGAGTGAGTGTTTGGCAGTAAAGAAAACAAAACAATCCTAAACCAACTTGAAATGATAAAAGGAGAACAACATTCAAACAAACACGAGGACTGGAAAAACACATCACAAATCTGCAAAACAAACACAAGACTAGTAAAAAGATATAAAGGTAATACTGGTTATTTACATATAAATACACTAAAGTAATTTATATTATGTTTGTTATTCAGAATATAGTAATGTATAAATTAATTTATTTTACTTGATGACTGTACATGTGTTTCAGTATTTTCAACATTTATCATTTACAATATAGTTACGTACAAATCTATTTATCCTACTTAATAACTACACAGGTTTATCTTTAGACCTGCAAGTGTATGTTATGTTTATTGAAGTGAATGTGCGTGTATGTGTGTGTGTATTCTTATATCTGTTTCAGTCATTTGACTGTGACCATGCTGGAGCACCACCTTCAGTCGAAGAAATCGAACCCAGGACTTATTCTTTCTAAGCCTAGTACTTATTCTATTGGTCTCTTTTGAACCACTAAGTTTTGGGGATGTAAACACACCAACATCAGTTGTCAAGCGATGGACACACACACACACACACAAATATAAATATATAAATATTTGCAATGGGCTTCTTTGAGTTTCTGTCTACCAAATCCACTCACAAGGCTTTGGTTGATCTGAGGCTATAGTTGAAGACACTTGCCCAAGGTTCCACGCAGTGAGACTGAACCCAAAACCATGTGTTTAGGAAGCAAGCTTCTTCACACAGCTACACCTGTGCTTATATGTATAGGTAACATGGCTTATTAATACTGCTTCAGTCACTTCTAATTATTTTTTAATATGCTCACTGGCTATTTGCAACACCAATGCCTGATTAGGTACTGAGGTTTTATGTATGTCGCTAGTGGAGGCATTGCTGCTATTTCCAGCAGTTGGGTGTCTACCATTGCCAAGGCCAAGGAAAGTTGAAATCATGTGATCTGGTAGTCTCAAGGGTGATGGTGGTTGACTTATCTCCTCCTGGCGATATAAACAAGAGGGCTTGTATGCTCCAAAATTCCACAAGATAGTTTCTATGATAATTATCAGTGTTCTAACACAGCATCCACTTTTAAGTGGGGATAAATATTACCTTTATATATATATATATATACCGTCTGACTGGCCCTCGTGCTGGTGGCATGTAAAAATACCCACTACACTCACAGAGTGGTTGGCATTAGGAAGAGCATCCAGCTGTAGAAACTCTGCTAGATCAAGATTGGAGCCTGGTACAGCCATCTGGTGCGCCAGTCCTCAGACAAATCATCCAACCCATGCTAGCATGGAAAGTGGACGTTAAACAATGATGATGATGATGATATATATATATGTGCGTGTGTGTGTGTATGTGCGTGTGAGTGTGTATGTATATATTTGTATACACATACGTACATCATACACACACACTTACATGAGGGGGTGCTGAAAAGTTCCTGGCTTTCAGGGTATCGTGAAAAGCCTGGGTGGAGACCCAGCCTTCCGAGTTCTTTTACAGGGCTGAGAAAAACTGAAGGTCCACTGCAATAAGTGTGTAAATCTGAGAGGGAAATATGTTGAATAAAATCATAATTAACTGATCCTCCTGTATTTTCTTTTACCCAAAGCCAGGAACTTTTCAGCACTACTCATGCACGCACACGCACATGATGGGCTTCAGCACAGTTTCTGCCAAACAAGTTTCACTCACAAGATATTGGTCAACCAAAGACCTACAGCATGCAGAACCACATGGTTGCATTGTAAACTTCTTAATCATATAGCCGTACCAACTCCGATGTTCTTATATTTTAAGATAACATATTGAAATATCCCATGAGGTCCAAAGGTAATACTAAACAAAATACAGAATCATAGAATCAATAACCAAGTGTTCTATTAAAAAGAGGTGCAGAAAGAACGAAGAATATTTAGCAAAAATTTTTATTGCTAACATAACCACCATCACCAAATAACTTTACGTCTCAATTCCCATGATGGCATAACAAGACTCATTTTATGTGAAGTAACAATGTAGATAGAATTGAAAAGTAAAACATCTCAGAGCATAATAATAGAGGGGGAGTATAATAAGAACAGTAACGTGAACAACACTAATATGTTATTGTTGTACTTATTATTATTATTATTTATCGAATGAAAATGCCAGCACTTTACTATAAATGGGTAAACTGCTAACTATGAAGAAACTTGCAGAGTGATTTAGCATTTGTCAATGACAATTGCCAAGAAAGTATGTTCTATGATGGCCCATTAAATGGAAATCACTTAATGGAAAATGCCATATCTTGGTATAAGCAGCTTTTCTTTGACAAACTAAACTTGTCTCAATATTTCTAGATATATATTCAACTCCGCATGATCAACAAATAAGAAAATGACAAATCTTTCAATAAAAGAGAATGAAGACCGCACTGAAATATGATGTGCATTTTTATTTTGTTTTTTTGTGGGCTATTAAATTTTTTTTAAAATTTATTTTTTGCATGGCAGTATTTTATTTTCTGTTCTGCAATTAAAAAGAAATTTGTATTATATTGGAGACTTTTAAGGAAATTCATTCTTAACATGAGATATTGTAAGCAAGAAAAATATAGTCAATTTTTCACTGTCAATACACTACTTAAAAGTGATTTTGTTTAAGTCAGTGTGTGTGTGTGTGTGGTGTGTGTATAAAAGTGAGAAATATTTTGAAAAAGATGATGTTTTTAATAAAAGACTAGTCACTTAAAAATGTGCCTGTTTTAACCATTCTAAATTCCAATACTGTCACAGTAATCCTTCCCTATTCACAACAAGGCCATCTTTAAAATTCATCATTAAAGAAGAGGAAAGGGCCTTGAAAGAAAGTAGAAGCACGTGATATGAAAGCCACAACAAATTGTATAAAATGGTCTCTGTAGTGAACACAAATACTTTATAGACACAAGGAAGCCCAACAATAAAGCCACTGGAGTAAATTGCACATGAAACTTCACAGAAATATGAATGGGGGAAAAACCCATAATTGCAGAACATCAAGTGATGTAATTAAAACAATCTGGGATTAATCATTACATTAATGAAAATGATATCAGATAGTATTTCAATGAACTCTTAGGCAGGATGTAAACTGAGTTTGCTATTCAAAACGCCATCAAATTTTATTTCAATGACTTTCGGGTCACAGAACATGAAAGAATCAATGGAAATTATTCAAACGCTTACAACAACAACAACAACTGATGGTAATAAATTCTGATTCAGTTAGGAGAAAATAGGTAAAAATGAATACATTTGCAATAAATGCCTATCTAACATCTCCCATATGATAATAGTAGTAATAATAATAACAATAATAATAGTGATAATAATAACAATAATCATAATAATAATAATGAATTACCAATGTTTGTTATGTTTAATTAATTCACTGGTACCTTCTCTAAGTTCCCACCCCTTATATTCAACAAGATACTTTAAAAGCTATGTTATACAACATACTAACAAATATTCACAAACTTCCTTGTTTTTTCTCTTTAAGATTTTAACAATGAAGACTTTGAATTCATTGTATGTTGTCATAAATTGTATATACCATTTTCAATTTATTAATGTTCAGATTGAAGTTTTAGCTAAAAATCATTAAAGCGAACTAATAGAATGTAAAGAAAATGAAACAAAATAATAACGATAGTAAAAATAAAAAAATAAAAATCACCAAGAAAATTTGTTCTATTTCATTGGAACCCAAACCGACAAAATTATTGATCTGGTCTCTCAATTCTGTAATTTGAAACAGGCAAGTGCAGAATAAAAATCAACAGAGAGAAAAAAAGTTTTTCTTGCATTGGCTTCAAAAAGTTACTCAGACATCTAATGCTGCAGTAGTTGGTTGTGTTAAGAGAGGAATAATTTTTGCCAAAGCTAGCTACAAGTCAGTGTTGAAATTAAGAAAGAGAGAAAGAAAGAAAGACAGACAGCTAAAAAGCTGTTGAAGATAGTTTAGCTGAATCAATCCTTAATGGTGACATTTAAAATATATTTCAAAGAAGTTCTTTGGGTTGGAAAGATGAATGAAGGTTTTTTTTTCTTCTTTTAAATAAAATAAAAGAAATTAAAAAAAGATATAGAAATAAGACCATGGAATGAGAAATATAAAACAAAAATGTAGCCACAAACGAAATAAACTTATCTATTCTCATTAATGAAAAAGATATAAATATAAATTTAAGATACATTTTATAGAAGGGGAAAATTATTTCTGATTTGAACTTTAGCTACAATAATATGGCATACTTATTTCCATAAGCAATTTTGTTTTGAAAAATGTAGATAAAGTCGATATACCTTAATTCTTTGTAGGAAACTATAAAGATAATATGGCAGGTGTCAAAACAAAAGATCTATGACATTCAGTAGGAGATTTCTTCTTTGTTTTACCTCTCACTTTCGACAATCCCAAACATAGACACATTTGGCACTAAGCAGAGATTGCATATTTAGAATCTGACAACAACTGTTCGTTCATCTTTAATTTTTTTTTCTGTGAGTAGCAAATGTCTGTCTGTGGTGGATATAACACAACAAACAAATGGGAAGCCAGTTTCACTCAGCTGGATATTACACATGCTTTTTCCCAACAGCACTTATTCTCAGGTACAAAGTGGTACTCGTATTTGAGAAAAAGAGAAACACTGGAAGGATGCCCTGCAAGATAGTTCCATGAAAGCTTCAGTGTACATTTTTCAATGGAAAATCTTGGCACATGCACTAATAATGATTTCTGTTATCTTGTAATTTATGCATCAAAGCAATAAAGCCTTTGAAATCCTAATGGCACCATACTGAGAACAAATTAAGTAAAAAGGAAGGGAAAACAAAGAAAGTCTTGGCTGAAAAAAAAAATCACCAATTTTCCTACCATCACAGAAAAACTTCAAAATTAAACAAATTTCCCAAGTGCATGAAAACCTAATAAAATGTCAACCAGTTTCAAGGAACTGATTCCTTGATACTAAAATTGTAAGAAATATTCAGGTTAATTCAGAATCCCTCAAATCTTTTCAAACATAGCACAAAAGTGTTCCAATTTTTTTCTGATATTAAATTTACTCAGATTTCAGAACATAAATAACACTCCAAATAAAAACAAAAAACTCTACCATCTATAATATTTAAAATGGTTTGATACTGTATAATTTTTGAAGTATATTCTGAATTTATAAACCTGAGATAAATTTTGTTTAATATGTGGGAAACTGAGAGAATTAATTTCTTATTGAGCCCAAACTTTTTTTTATACCTTTATGTTTTTGGGATTATGTGCAAAATTGTTGTTAATCTCTTAAAAAAAGTCTGTCTTACTGAGAGAGAGAGAGAGAGAGGGGGAGAGAGAGAGAGAGAGAGGAGAGAGAGAGAGAGAGGAGAGAGAGAGAGAGAGAGAGATTCACATGTACAGTTAATCTGGTCACTTGTTAAATTCATAGTGTACCAACATACATCTTTCAAATAATTGGCTTAGTTAAATATAGGTGAAGACATATGGCCTAGCAGTTAGGGAGTATTGGGCCCTCAGTCAGAAGCTTATGTGTTTGACTTCTGGAGTGGGGCACATTGTGTTCTTGGGTGATTGTCCTGGTTTACTCAGCTATAAATGAGTACCAACTAATTGCCAGTGCAAACAATTTCTCTTTTCAGCTGTCACATTCCTGATGTTTTGAGTCAAGGATTGGAGAATTAAGAAAGTGTCTTTCTGCTCACAACACAGGCACCTAAAATAGTTAGTGAAGCATGGCATATGGCACTGAGTCATACTTTTAAGTGATGGCTGTAGTTCTTTTTTTATTTGTACATAATAAATGTTATTTTCAAACTTCCCCCTCCTCTGAAATTACTGACATATTGTCAATAATTTAAGAGAAGGAGTAAGTTGATTATGTTGACCCCAGTGCTTGACTGGTATCTGTTTTACTAACCCTGAAAGGATGAAAAGCAGAGGTGACCTTGGCAGAACCCTCAACATAACAAATATTAACATTTGACTCCCTAATAGCACATTTCTTTATGCTAACAAGTTCAGAGATTCTCTCACTTTTACAATAAGTAACTTTAGCATTAATTCAACTATTGTAAATTATGAAATTTAAATACTTCTTTTTTTAAAAACATAATACACAATAGCTTTAAAGTTTAAGATTTCAAAGGTAAGTTTTTAATAATTACTTTGATATTATAAAACATGACACTGAACTTGGTAAAGCTTGTAGAGTTTACACTAACAGTTTGCCTTCTTGAGTCAGTGGATTAGCAAACTTCACATATTTGTTTGGGCTAATCTTTATCAGTAGTAGGATCCTAATTTCATTAAAATGAATTTGGTAACAGACTCTTTTCTGATAGAAGTCATCTCTGAAACATACTTTCACATGATGTATTCCTAACTTCTTCCTTCCATTCCCCTCATTTTCAAAATATGCTGGTGTTAATTCTATTCCCTGTCTCTCAGCTATCCCTGCCCTCTATTAACACTTCTTTCGTCTCCATTCTCTTACAAATCCCAGTTATATTTCCTTCACCACCAATTGCTAAAAGATTTTGCCTGAAACACAGGATGTCTCTAATTCTTGGCATAAAATTTATTCCACTGTTCTTTTCTTTACCAGTTTTATTTCTGAATTCATAAGGGGATAAATTAAGTGTTGCTGATCTTACAATATAAACTGTAGGAACTCTCATCACCGCTTTGACATCAAAGTCCAAGTGCCATTTCAGATTTCTAGAACAGTGAGATGACATCTGATCCCAAAAGTTTATTCCACTCAGGAAAGAATTAGAAACAATTATAAATTCTAGTCATAAATCACTCGATATCCTACATAGCAGCAATACTCATGACTCCAAGCATACTAACACGACAGCTTGCCAAATATTGGGTTGTCCAGAAAGTTCATGCCGATTTATAGTAGCTTACCTTTCAACTTACCCTCCCAGGCACCTCAATTCTGGGAAGAGAGTATTTTCAAGTTAAAGGAAAGATTGTGCAACAAAATGGTTCATATTTGGTTGATTAAAAATGTAATGGAAAGTATTTATTGACCTTCCCATTTTTTCTTTCCTTTAATAATTGGCATAAACTTTCCGGACAGCCTAATAAAAATAAAAGTTCACAGACGTGATCTAAAACTATTCTAATTTTTTTCATGATCAATTGGTATTTTCCTGCACTATAGCCCTGCGGTACCACATGCACTTGTTTACTTTCTCAACACATACAGGAACAAATTAAAGGAACCATGCCAATTGTCTTAGAACATCTTGTAATTGTTGCTAAATAAATTTTTTGATAACTTTGTGATAACATTTTAATAGTTGGGTCACTGCCACTGATTTCATATCTGATGTACTGTTGTATATATTTGTAGATTTGTTGCAGACTGTTTTCTTAGAAAGAGGATGTGAAAACCCCATATATAAAACCATGTTATAGGCTCAAAATGTGCAGCACACACACACACTGGCAAATGATTGAGCTTGTAAGGTAGTTGGTTGTGCCATTCTATCAAGTATATGAATATTGGCGTTGCAAACAAATATATGATGATGGTATATATCACCTTCAAAGATAATCATAATTCAATTCTGCTACAAAACTAACTTTTCTGTGACAATGCACATGTTTATGTCTGTTTAAACTTCTCAATTATTAATGCACAGATTTGTTGGAAGAAACGTTACAAAATTTTTGTCTTTGTGAAAAATGACAAGAATCTTAATCATGGAAACTTTGAACAAAAAAAAAAAAAAATTAGAAGGCTGGTTTCAAGTTGCGTGTCATTGAAAATGCTGAAGAGCATGAAATTGGTGGTGAGAGAGAATTTTACATGCTGAAGCTGAAAATTACCAAAAGACTGGTGGAAACACTCAAGAAAATGCCAAAAACAGAATGCATTGGATGATATACTGTGTTCCCATATGAGAAATTGAAGAAAGATTTATGTATACTTAGGTGTGTAAATTATGCACAAACAGACTTGTCATCTGCATTGCTATTAGAACAAAAGCATTCATTATGACCATCTATCCATATAAATAAATATGATATTACTCAAAAGTTCCACACTTTAGCTGGGTGGTCTATGAGATTCATTATTAACATTTTTTAACATTCATTTTCCATGCTGGCATGGGTTGGTTAGAGTCTGACAAGCTGCAGAGCTGTGTCAGGCCCCAATGTCAGCTTCATCAGGGCTCTATGGTTGGATGCCCTTCCAAACACTAACCACTTTTACAGTGTGTACTGGAAACTTTTTTCATGACAAGCAAGGTTACCAAGTAACTTGCAAGACAAAATAAAGAAAAGAAAAGAAAAAAAAAATCCCTCTTGGCTGAATGGGAGTGTATTTGAGAAAGGGAGAGGTTATTTCATCCCAGGTGTTGAAGGCTAAAGTATGACAGAGGGACAAGCATCATCATCATCATCATTTAATAGCTGTTTCACATGCTGGCATGGGTTGGGCAACTTGACAGGGATTGGCTAGGCAGAAGACTGCACCAGGTTTCACTGTCTGTTTTGGCAGGGTTTCCAAACACAACCACCTTATAGAGCACAAACAGAAATAGGCTAACGTTATGTTAATCAAACCACAATGCAAAAAAAGTTACCAAATGATGTTCTCAATGAAGTATAGTGATTTCATAAATTTGTCATCACTAAAAGTAAATATTATGGACATAAGCAGTCAACAATAGGAAACTTGGCTGAAACCCCAATGCTTCTTCACATGCCTTGTAATAACAACAATGAACCTTAGCAACAACTTTTTCTTTTTTTATGTAACTTGTCCCAAACAAGGCTTGAGGCCACTGAAGTGTAAGGGACAACAAAGAAAGAAAAGAAGGGGCTTACAAATTCAAAAGATGTTGATTGACAGAGGATGGTCATGAGTTGTAGAGAGCTGTAGTTCAAGGAAAAACGCTATTAGAACAAAAGGACTTATGACCAACAGGGAGGCCATCAGAGAAACAATGAGAAAGAGGCGGGGTCAATGTGTTTAAAGGTCTTGAGAGAGGGCATGAGACCAGGAAGTGGATCAGAGCAATGACCATGGAAATACAGAAAAGTCAGTAGTTTTAGCATGCTTAGTAGATAGGAAAAAAACTTTATATTATTGGTAGTATTTAAAAGACTAGCATAGTCTTTTGAATATACATATACACAAGCATGGCTGTGTGGTTAAGAAGCTTGCTTCCTTACCACATTGTTTCAGGTTCAGTCTCACTGCATGGCAGCTTAGGCAAGTGTCTTTTATAGCCCCAGGCTGACCAAAGCCTTGTGAATGGATTTGGTAGATGGAAACTGAAAGAAGCCCATCATGTGTATGTGTGAGTGTGTGTGTTGTAAATGAGTGGCCATAGAGAAATAGGATCTCTCTTGGAAGCAGGGAAGGGCTGGCAACAGGAAGGGCATCCAGCCATAGACAAATCTTGCTCAGTAAACTCCATCTAACCAACCAATGAAAGCATAGAATAGCAGATGTTAAAGTGATGACGATAATTACATGTCTGGTTGCATGGTTAAGGAATTTGCTTCGCATGAGAAAATCAATTACCAATATACCAATGTAGAGGAATGTTACTACTCCTCTACACCATACTATGGAAAACAGAGGTAAGTAATGGATCAATGTGACTGAAAAAAATTTCACTCTGGCGAGCTTCTTAATTACTTGCAGTTTTGCATTATGAATAAAGTGTTACCAAAATTAACGGTACTCTGAGTTTACTATTATAAATGATAGCACACTGGATTGCAATAGGCTTTGGTTTCAAATTTCCCGAAGCACAACTCATTGTGTCTCAGATAATACAATTACACATTATATATTCACAACTCCAGTGTTTACATGCCTGGTAGAAACAAACAGCAAAAACAATGCATTGGGAACTTCGTAAAGTTATTATCAAAAAATATTTGTGCATGAGCAATATCAACTTATTAATAATGAAGTCATTCTTTAGAAACGAGAGGAATTACTACTCTAAGCTGTTTCCATGAAATGTAAACTGAACACCGAAACCTAAGTACAAACATACGAATGTTATAAAAGATGTGAAAGAGTGCAATGAAGATGTACCAGAACAATGATGCAGATAATGATATTTTTTTTTTTTCATTTCTACTGGTTCCCTCTGGAAGCTGCTGATCATATCATGTTTTCCTTTTTTTTTTAATTAGATTTTAACTTGCGAACACCTATTCATGTATAATTGTTAGTAATTTATAATTCTTTTATCTTGCGTGATAAACAGTAAATTCGTCTCCTTTCAGAAATAAATAACTTCAAAATTGATCTGAGTGAAAACCTAATGAGAGTCATATTTGCTAAATAAGCCAAAAAAACAACAGAGAAAAAAAACCCAATGAAAACCATATTGATCAATAAATGTAACAAGGACAACCCAAATTTATCAGGGGGATAAGTGAAAATGTAATGCTGTCTCAGAATTTGCAACAGACTGCCTTATGTATCTCTAGTGTAAAAGGAGTAACACTATGCTAAGAGTACTATGAGCCTTATATATATATATTTTATTTATTAGGGAATAAAAATTCTGGCATCACATTTGTCTGTTAATTACATTCGTAATTGTTAAAATACCAAAATATAGAAATTGGTATTGCATGATAATAAAGTTATCAAGAGTCCTGACGATTAGGGTAGCGTTTAAGAAATGTTCCTGTAAAAAACTGCATGTTTAAGGAACGGTAAAAGAACCTCAAGGAACATGTGTAGCAGAGAAATTTAGAAATGATTAAAATAAAATTCTTTTAAATGGTGTGATGTATATTAGGGGACTGCTATCTCCAAATAACAAATATATATATATATATATATATATATATATATATATGTAGGTCCCGGGTTGAGTCAGGGTTAACCACAGTAAATAAGGTACTCAACACACACACACACACAATATATATATATTATATATATATATATATATATACATACAATATATATATTATTTATCATATATATATATTTAGGGGAAGGCAACTTATAATCTAGAAGACAACTGGTGGTTATATGAAGTCTCTAGTGACAGACAATGAGGTTTCCAACCAAAATTCATTTCAATCTTTTAAAATTAAGCAACATTCTGCCTAATTCCCAAGGGATGTAGAGAGATACGAAGTTATTCGGTTATCGAAAATATGTTTCGATATTCTTTCAAAAATGGAAGTGTCTGTAGGTTTGAACTAATCAGGAATACACAAAAGTCTGTTGATTAAAACAAGGGATACATATAATGATATTATTACAGCTGAGTAACTGAACAGAAATTTAAATGAGTTCAGTCAGTTCCGAACATTATTCTGTCCTCCTTTTGAAATGAAGCATGGAAGACATTCGGTACCTACATCTGTAGTACCAAGCCTTCATTGCTAATGAAGACATAACAGGAATGTTTTACATTAACTGCAAATGATAGCAACATTAATGCAGAGTCTATACAGCATTACTGATACTACTTACATTTTTCTGTTTAAATGTTAGAGATATATGTCAGTTGACAAGTGTGCAACAGATATATCAAAAATTGTTGTTGACATGTGTAGAAGTGACATCTACAGCTAGTGTAGTGGTGTGTGAGCAAGGAACAACAAATGCTATTGACAAATGTCTGAGACATACCATACTTGTTTTCTTTTATCCTTTAGTCAGAAGGAAAGGCAGTGCTCATGGGATATGAGACATTTTGGCATAACTGTTTTGGTGCTGCTTATTTGGCAGTGCTGACTTATTTGACCCCTTTCTCCATCTCTCCTTCTCTTTATGTGTATGAGAAAAGGAAAAATGTTTACATTCAATTGTGTACAATTGAGAAATTATAATGCCCCCACCTCTCTTTCTTTTTCTCTCTCTTTCACTCCCATTCTTTCTATCTGTATGTCCTTTCTTTTATCTTTCACTTGTTTCAATCATTAGACTGCGGTCATGCTGGAGCACTGCTTTAAGGAATTAATGAATTGACTCCAGTCTTTTTTTTTTAAAGCTTTTTACATACTCCTTTACTCTTTTACTTGTTTCAGTCATTTGACTGCGGCCATGCTGGAGCACCACCTTTAGTCGAGCAAATCGACCCCAGGACTTATTCTATCAGTCTCTTTTGCCAAACAGCTAAGTTACAGGGGATTTAAACACACCAGCATCGGTTGTCAAGCAATGCTGGGGGGGGGGGGCACAGATACACACACATACATACATATATATATATATATATACAATGGGCTTCTTTCAGTTTCCATCTACCAAATCCACTCACAAGGTTTTGGTCGCCCCAAGGCTATAGTAGAAGACACTTGCCCAAGGTGCCATGCAATGGGAATGAACCCTGAATCATGTGGCTGGTAAGCAAGCTACTTACCACACAGCCACTCCTGTGCCTGTATATTTCTACATGTACATACATGTGTGTGCTTACCACTGGTGCCAATAAGTACCGCCATAAAAACAGGCTGATAGTCCAGTCAGCTGTGCCAAATCAGCAGCATTCAAAACTGCTGAATTGTCTCATTTCCATGCTCTTGATCCACTACAAAGACTTTGAGACTGGTGGTGATGGTGTGTGGCAAGGGAAGAGCAGTGTCCTGAAGCCAGAGGTCTGACCAGAATACTTGCAACAGAGAGAGACCTCTGTTAAAGGTACTCAAAATCTCAGGTGGTGAAGTTAAGCTGGATGATGGATTGCGTCTACGACCATACAAGTAAAAGTGATATCAAAAATTAAAATTGATAAGAATGTGGTATAAGAAATTAATGGACAAATAAGATTATAATATTGAAAGAAAAAAGAAAGGAGACAGATTTTATGTTGAAGCAAAGCATAAAGAGTTGGGGAAGCTAAGAGCAAAGAAAAAACCAAGTGAAGTTAGTGTACAGAGTAGATTTAAGAGTAAGTAAGAGAGAGACAAAAATAAAAATTATTGGAAAATTAAATCAAATGAAAGACATAACAAACTAAAATTAAAGTTATTGGACTTTAACGAAGATAATCTTTGGTGAAATAAGAGAGAAAAAAATAGAAATTATATAAAATTGAAAAGAAAAAACAAATGAGAAAAAAAATATTTTTTTAAATTTTTAGAAATTGCCTGAAGATTAAAAATTACAAAAAGAAACAAGTATAAACATTGTTTCAATTGATCAAACAAGCTGTTGGCTAGAATGCATTTTGATAAATAGAACATTATGAAAACATCTTTCTTGAGATGATGGGGGGAAGAAAGCAAGGGTGGGGTGGGGGAAAGATAACAAAAGAAGTGGGGGAAGAAGTGAAGTAAAAGTAGATTTTTATTAGAAACCAACAGTGAAGAGTGAGGTAAACATGATATGAATCCTGTTGAATTTAATTAACAGAGAAAAATTCATTATTAGGGAATTGTGATGACAAGGGGAGGTTAGCAAAAAGTTGGCAGTTGAATGTAACAAAAAATATTATTATTTTATGTATATATAAAAAAGCAAGAAAATCAAAGAAAAGGAGGAAAAGTATCCATAGAGTAATATATATGTATTGATTGAATGTAATTCTTGAAATTAAAACTCTGTACACTATGTTCAATATGTTGAATGTATTGTTACAGTATTAGGAAAGCTCTAGAATAAACAAAGTCAAGAACATAAGGTTGGGGAGAAAGAAAAAACCTCAATTGAAACCAATCTCTTAAATTGTGCACTGGCTATTGTTAGTGGTTAATTGACTAAATAAAATTAAATAAACACACCAGCTAGCAAGTCCTATAATTCAGTTTACTACGATTTTTCATGAGAGATACACAGACTATGGCTGACCTACATTGAGTAGCACCTGCATCTTTATACACAAAGGACATTTAGGATAAAAGAAAAGAAGAAACTCACTTTATAACTTTAGTTTCAAGAGTAACAGAGAGAGAGAGAGAGAGAGAGAGAGAGAGAGAGAGGAGAAGATGATGGATAGAAGTTAGTCATTGATTCAGAGGTGATTGAGCTTCTCTGCTCAAAAGTGCCAGAAGTACAAACTTGACTTATACTTTATATTTTTAACCAATTGCTGCTAACAATTGTCGACAATGAAGTGCAGAAAGAGAACCAAAATAAAAATTAAGATAGAGCAAAAATGAAGATTTCAAAGGAAGAGTAAATGAGCAATATTCCAAAGCTAGAATTTAAAGAAATTTAAAATTTAAAGAGCAGCTTAATATTTTATTGATATAAAATTTCTAGAAACCGAAATGTGATGACGATGATAGTTAACTTACTATTCTATCTATAAATGCCCAAAAGAGTATCTATATGTGATCCAATCACTTATTTCTAATATAAAAAATAACTGCTATGAATGATGTCATATTCATACAGATATCATAATCAAGTGCTCTTATAAAATTTATTAATCTTTATTAATCAGTGAATTTAATAAATAGTTGCAGCAAAAGTCAAAAAGAAAAAGTCCAAATACTGGAATGGAATAAAAAATATTTTAACATTAAGCAAAAGTACTAAAAATTTGGTGCACAGAGAATTATTCCTGGAATAATTCTGTGAAAATTTGATTTATTTAGATATATTCTGAATTATACAACTTCTACTTCAAAATATGTGAGATTAATCTTGGTCAATAACCTGTAACAATTAAAGGAGGTGAGAGGAGGGGAACAGTGGCTGCTGTGTTAAGATTCAAGGCTATTAACCACATGCAAAGTCATGGCTGGTGTCTTGGCTATAACCATTGTATTATCCCAGATGGCAAAATACTTTGCTCCACATGTCTCCCTGTGTCTGTTTGGCAGCTGGCAATGCTCCAGCTTCATAATTAGTGATTACCAGAAGGTTATGTAGCTATCTAACTAACACTTGCCCACACAATAGATAAATTTCAAAGTTTCCCATAACCATTCCTCTCATGTAGAAAGAATCAAAGAAAACAAAAAAAGCAAAAAAAAAAAAAAGAAAATAAAAAAATCAATGAAACTTGTTTAACCTTCTAATTATGTGTATGTATACACACACACATGCACTTTATATATATACATTACAAATATTATATATGTATGCATTATATATGCATATATTATATACACATATACATACATTATATATATGTATATATATGCATTCATTTTATACACATATAGCTACATTTTATACATAATACACACACACACACACATTTATGTAACACAGACAAAGCTTCATTTTACATTCTTTCAACTCCTGCCAAACAGTATACCAATTTTATTGAAAGGTAAGAATCGAAGCAAGAGAAAAATATACCATATACTGACAAAGGACATCTATTAAACACACACACACACATGGGGGTTTAAAGCATGAATTTTTGGTGTGAAAAATGTTTGGAGAAAATGCTGTTTTGGTTTATTCATGTTTTGATGCTCACAACATATTCTCCCCATGCCTGCCAGTATCAAATATAATACACATGTGTAATCTATCATTTAATAACATCCTATTACCAGGCATCTCTGACTTGATGTAAAGATCACTTCAAAAGTTTGTTTTTTGGAAAAATTCAGTGTTACTGCTTTCAATACACAATAAAATAAAAAGGTTACTGCTATGATAAAAGGCCTGAGGAAAGCCAGAAAAATTATTGCACAAATTGTTATTAACTAAAAGAAATATTAATAATTATAATAAACAGGATGGTGTAGTTACTATTTTCCTTTCAGTGTAACTCTGGGTGGTTCTGATTTAAGTACACAAGTCCACCAATTTTGAGAAGGTGGTTAGTCAATATCATAAACCCCTCTATTTAATAGGTATTTTATTTTTATTGACCCCAGAAGGATGAAAAGGCAAAGTTGACTTCAGCAGTATTTGAACTTCAGCATAAAGAGCCAGAATAAATTGAACAAGACATTCTTCTGACATTTAACAATCCTGGAAGTTTGTTACCCAATGATTTTTAAACTTTGGTACAAATCACCAAATTTGTAGGAAATAAAGAGACAGAGATAGAATTAATGAAACTAAACCTACTTTTTTTAAAAAATAGGTTTGATCTAGAGAAAAGGGATTGCCCCTGACTTCTGCAGGACATCTGAGGCTGGTGAGATGGACTACATTACTCTCGTCTGTTTTATTGACCTCAGAGCAGTACTTTTCTACAAATAGTTGTAATATTATTCTAAAAGGGTTGTAATATTATTCTAAAAGAAACACAAAAACAAAGCCTTTAACTGTTGAAATATTTAATAAAATATAGAATTTTCATGACCACAATAAGCCAACAGGCATGCAGGCTGCAACACCATTTACAACAAACAAGAACTGAAGAATAGTTCTCTAAGAAAAGTATAAAATGTTAAATGTTCCCAATTGAAATGTTAAAGAATGGGCTTCAGAAGGTTACTGCTGTGATAAAATGGGTTGTGACTGTAAAACACAGGAAATTCACTGCCCTGGCAGAGAACCTAACTAAACACAATCAGGTATTTATTATGGTATGCTACTACAAAAATAACTTTTTTAATACTGGTACAATGCCAGAAATTTGCAGGGTAAGGGGGTACTGATCAAGTAAATGGCCCTCACCCCAGTACTTTACCGGTACTTTCATTGAACTAAGAAGAAAGGAAGGCAAAGTTGATCTCGATGGGATGTGAACTCAAAACTTAAAAGCTGGAATAAATACTACAAAGCATTTTGTTCAGCATTTCTACCAGTCTGTTGCTCTTAATAACAATTTCTAATTCAGGCACAAGGCTAGCAATTTTGAGAGGAGAATTTTAGTTGATTGTATTGATCCATTAGTGGACTGGTGTTTTACTTCATCAACTCAGAGGGATGAAAGTTAAAACTGACCTTGGCAGGGTTTCAACTTGGAATGTATAGATTTGGAATAAATAATGCAAGACATTATGTCCAGTACTCAAATAATTCTTTAGTAACAAGTAAATAGATATTTGAAATTATAGAAGGAAATCTTTATTGCCAACTTAATATAGAAGTTGTACTAGAACACAGAACACTGCATTATTAACCTTGAGAGGACCTCTCATATGGACTTGCGGTGCATAACAACACTTCATGTTAAGTAAGAGATAAACATTACCTTCCAATATTCATACTGCTTCTATCACTATTAATTCTGTTGTGTCTGTTATGGGGAGAGTCATTTTCTTTTTGTGCCTTATAATATAACACACTCACTGGTAAAATTTCCATTTATTTCTTATTTTTATTTTCCTAAAATTTTCATTGCGTCTTGCAACCTTTTCAATAGTCTTGACTTTGTCCGTTATTTACACTGCGTTCCTTTTTGTTTGTTTATTATTTGAAAATAAAGATTTTTTTTCAAAGAAATTTACTCGTTTTTTGCTTCCATTATGGTATTCTCTTGACTTAATTGATACTAGTGTATTCTTTAAGCAACAAGACTATGGCCGAGTCAAATTCTCAAGGCTACACTTTGTAGCATTTTTAAGAGCTTCAACTAACAACAATGTGAATGCCATGATAGTATGGAACCATAACAAAGCTTGACCAACATTTCACACCTTAAAAACCTGATTCTATTTTTTATGACCAGAATGACAAAAATATCTTATTTGTTAAGGCAACACTAAATTACTGTTATGTTGAACAGAAGTAAACGAAACAGCCAAGAAATTACGTTGCCTTATCTTTTGAATTAAAAACCATTAATTCATTTGCTTTGTAACAAGGGCAAATGGAATAATAACATAAAATTGCTTCAGTAAAAATGCTGACAGTTTACCTATAAATGCAGACAAATGTAGGTACCAGAAAATAGCAACAAAACTGCTTGTAAATGTAGTTAGAAGTAGCACTGTCTCGGGGCATCTATTAACATATTTCTTAGTTGTACATGTGTGTTGTTTCACACAATTTACCTCATTAATCAATACAAATATATATAAAAAAATGGAAAATAAGCTGGTTTAATATGCATGAGCCACTCCCATCTTGCTACAGAATTAGAAGAAATATTTGATCCAATATTAATCAAAAGATTGCTAAATAGAAACAAAATATAAATTTTCTCCTCACACGAGGTGAGTATCCGATTGTACTTTGCACTACTAATATTTATGGCTGCCATCTGCATATACATGTGGATGTATTTCTAAAGAATTTAATTTTTATAGAATGGATTACAATTTAGGTGGAGGATCCTCCAACATATGACATACTGAACTATGTACTTAGGATACAAGCTACTCGTTAAAAACAAATTTCAGTTTTGAGAACACAAACAGAAATCAGTTTTATAATCTCTGTGGCACTCTGTCAGTTATGATGATGAGGGTTCCAGTTGATCCGATCAACCAACGGAACAGCCTGCTTGTGAAATTAACATGCAAGTGGCTGAGCACTCCACAGACACGTGTACCCTTAATGTAGTTCTTGGGGAGATTCAGCATGACACAGAGTGTGACAAGGCTGGCTCTTTGAAATACAAGTACAACAGAAACAGGAAGAAAAAGTGAGAGAAAGTTGTGGTGAAAGAGTACGGCAGGGTTTACCACCACCCCCTGCCGGAGCCTCATGGACCTTTAGGTGTTTTTTGCTCAATAAACACTCACAACGTCCAGTCTGGGAATCAAAACCGCGATCCTAAGACTGCAAGTCCGCTGCCTTAATCACTGGGCCATTGTGCCTTCACTTTATAATCTACAATGTAATCATTGATAAGACCTTCCCTCTGTCTACACACACACACACACACACAAATGGTAAGAAGTGTAGAAAGAAGTTTGCTTCCCAAGCACATGGTTCTGGGTTCAGTCCCATATCATGGCACCTTGGGCAAGTGTCTTCCACTATAGCCTCAGCCAACCCAAGTCTTGTTAGAGGATTTAGTAGACAGAAACTGAAAGCAGCCCATTGTGTGTGTGTGTGTGTGTGTATTTTAACTACATGTGGATCGTTGGTAATTTTTTTTCCTCTGTCTTCCTTTTCCCTAGGACTTTCCTCTGTCTCCTGTTTCTGAAGAAGAGCCTTGTTCAAAATGTAAAACACACTTTCTTTCCTTTCTTGGGTATCTTTTAATACTTTGCATGTACCACATCCTCATGTTGTTTTTTCTTGTGTTTTTTCTTTGCTTTTTTTTTTTGATTAATTATATACATACATACATACATGTGTGTCTGTCTTCGTCCCCAACTACTACTTGATAACTGATGTTGGTGAGTATACAGTCCCATAACTTAGTGGTTCAGCAAAAGAAAGCAATACATTAAGTACCAGGTTTAAAAGAAAGCTAAGTAATGGAGTCACATCATTCGACTAAAAAAATTCTTCAACGTAATGCCCCAGCATGGCCACAGCCTAATGACTGACACAAATAAAAGATAGAAGATAAATGATAATTACAAACCACCTTAATTTCTCATACATCAGAGTAGACAGTAAGATAATTAAACTAACTAGGCGTAGGAGAGGCTGTGTGGCAAGTAGATTGCTTATGAACCACATGGTTACGGGTTCAGTCCCACTGCATGGCACCTTGGGTAAGTGTCTTCTACTATAGCCTTGGGCCGACCAAAGCCTTGTGAGTGGATTTGATAGACGGAAACTGAAAAGAAGCCTGTCGTATATATGTATGTATTTATGTGTGTGTGTGTGTGTGGTTGTGTGTCTGTGTTTGTCCCCCCAACATCGCTTGACAACCAATGCTGGTGTGTTTACGTCCCTGTAACTTAGCAGTTCAGCAAAAGAGACTGCACTTAATAGTTTGTTGGATGGACATTTTGGATGTAGGGATAACACTGCGAGGAACAATATTTGTCTTGTCCATCACAATGTAATAACAAAAACTTCTTAGATTAGTAGAAGGTTACAAATATTCATGAAATATGAAAGTGGAATGTAAGATACTGTATAATATCTGTATTATTTTTTACAGAAACTTGAAATTTAGAACAGGATTTAAAAAAAAAAAAAAATTTCCTTTCCTAATGAATCAGAAATATCATTTTACCACATATGCAGAGTGAATAATAAGACAACTGTTTCATTTATTACAACACTGGTACATAAATCTTTATCATTGCCAATATTTAGTAACATGTAGCCATTTTACCAAGGTAATAAATGAGAAAATTTCAAAGAGATTATGATCAAAGAGAAATAGGATATGATAAAGAATAAGTAAAACAAAAAATATGTAGAATGTTTAATTTCTTATAAATTCTACATATAATTAATATGTATGATATGAAGATATTTGGAAAGAATTCTTAGAAAAAAATGAAATGAAATGGAACTTCAGTTATTACAATTTAAATATTAATTTCCCAGTATTTTTTTACAAAGCAATAAATTAAAAGTCATACAAGTGATATTGAGATATTCATAAAAATTTAAATGAGGAAACATTATTTGAACAAGTATGTATCAACAGTTTTAGCAATGTAATGAAGTTCAACTTTAGAAGAATGTGTGTAGGCTTTTGCACAGATGCATAAATGTTATGACCGAAGGAATCATTTATTGAGGCAATTTTGGATCTCCTAAAAGATACCACTGGCAGTAGTAAGAAACATAAGAAAATATATATAGAATATTTCAATATTAAACATTAAATGTTATGTTAATGTTGAAATTGGTTATGGCAGATTATTAAAGCTACATAAAGAATAACTCCAATTAAAAGCTTTGCATGAATGAGTAAATGTCAAAGCTTCTCTTTATAAAAGTGATTTCTGACAATATCAAAAGTTGTTGATTGCATAATATCAATAATGGGAGAAAAGAAGGTAACCAAATTAATAGGAAAATTTTGTTTTACAAGATATCTCATTAATTTTTGGTGTAAACATTGGAGTTATAAAAATCAAATGAGCCATAAAAGAGGGACAGAAAGAAAGGCACAGATGACAAAGCGAGGAAAAAAACCCCCAACAAAAAACAAAAAAAAAAACACAATGAAACTAAAAGGAGAGAGAGAGAGAGAGAATGAGGTAACTGGACAAAAGAGAATGAGGTTTAAGGAAGGAAACTTAAAAATAATGAAGGAAGGAAATGTAAAAATGAAAACAAAGGCAAAGATGAAAGGAAATGAAGAGAAGAGGAAAAAAATAACATGGAATGAAATCAGTAAAAAAGAAGAAAGAAGAGCAATGGAGGCAGTGAATGAAGAAAATAAATAACGTTGCAGGGATTGTATATAAAATGAACACTTAGTTTGGATAAGTTCTATACATGAACTAACTTATACCTAGCATATCCCATAAACAAGAAACTATCAAAAGTCTTGTTAATATAGAGCAACACATTTAATTGCCCAGCTCAATGGTTTTGAAAAGGGCTACTTCTCATAAACCTATGTATTCTTTGAGGCTGAGTCCACTTTTACTCAGTAGGGGGACATACATTAAGCAGGATGAAAGAAAGAACAAACAAAGCAAAAATGAACAAGAATCTACAATTATATTGTATTGAAGGTTCTTAAATAGGAACTGCTTTTATTTGGAGTGAATAAATACAAAATAAAACCATCCACATGGAACAACATCATTGTATATTTTATTCTTTTTAAACAGATGTTTATTTTGAAGAGGAAATGGATAGGAGAGAAAGACATTGCTGAAGGTTATTACGATGTTGGGATTTCAAAGGCTGATTCCAATCTCTGGAAAGTGTGAAATACCATTGGTAAATAACATTGTTGAATTACCTCTTATTTCAATCTATGTTATTTTCTATTTATTCATTCAATTTTTATTCGACAGCAGTCTGATCAGTATCTCTCTCAACCAAGAAAAATATGTTTGTAAAAGGACTTTTGTTCTTAGTAGCGTGTAATACGAGACTTAATATACCAAGATAGTGTGGAACTTAATAACCTAATAGAAACACTTAAGCACAGAGGTGATACTGATCAGACTGTAGATTAACCCTGAGTTTTCAAAAATCAATGCTTAATAGTAGGCATGAAATAATTAGAAAAAGAAGTCAGGTAAATATGCAATACAGGTAAATAACACAGTTGCAAGCAAATTTTATGATGAACAAAATTTCTACATGGTCTCTTGCCTTGCTAAAAATAACAGTCAAATCTCTCTCAAGTCATACCCTAACATTATCAAAAGTCAGGAAGAACACATTTTATAACAATGTATTGGTTCTTGATGTTGAAAGAAATGGGATGGACATGGCTGGAATGTCTTTCATTACGAGCACAGCAGACCTGTGGCTAGTTACAATATTCATTTGAGCAATTATTTTGAGTACAGTATATGATAATTTATATTGGAGATGTATATTGAGAAGCAGAGACAGTAAATGTTCTATTTTGATTAAGTGTAACTGCTTGAAAATGTGACGGAACAAATAAGAAATATGTTTTATCAGTGAAGTAGAAAGCTTAAAACCAAGAAAAATGTACTGGGACATAAATATTAAGACACATTTAAGGACAAGTTTATATTGGTTCAAGTCTGAAAATGTAACATTTTTTTTTAGAAATTATCTTATAAGAATCAATAGCGTGGAATCAATTTCAACATGGTCTGTTTTCACTTTTTCTTTTCCTTTCTTTGCATCAACAAAATATTTGTAGACTCGTTTTTTTCTCATGGCAAGGAGATTGAGGAAATGAAAAATAGTTCAGAAAACATAGTCTGTCTTATCCATACTAGTCAAGAAATATGTTTTCCTGTCGATATTCAAAAATTTTCAAAACCAATATTAACCCTTTCCAAATTTTCTAAAGAAAATTTGAAAGCTTAAATTTTGAACTTCAAAATTAATTATAAATAAAAAAATAAAAAATTTGAACAGATTTTTTATTAGCAAAATCCTTAGAAGAATGTGAAGCAATTCCATGTTAAGTAACAGTTGACAGCATTAAGATTTACTGAGGTTAGTCTGAGTTGGATGTTAATATAATCTTTTCTACTCTAGGCACAAGGCCTGAAATTTCTGGGGAGTGGGATGCCAGTCGATTAGATCTATCCCAGTATGCAACTAGTACTTAATTTATCGACCCTCAGAATGTAAAGACAGACAAAACACCGCTAAGCATTATTTTGCTTGGCATGCTAGCATTAATATATCAATTCTAAACTCAATCAGTTATTGATCACAAGATTAAAAGCAATGCCTTTTATTGTACTTTTTTCTTTTACTTGTTTCAGTTGCTGGACTGTGACCATGCTGGGTAGTGCTTTGAAAGGATTAGTTGAACAAGTTGACCTCCCCCCAGTACTTATTATTTTATATCTGGTACTTATTCTATTGGCCTTTTGCCAAACTACTAAGTTAAGGGGATGTAAACAAACCAACACCTGCTGTCAAGCATTGGGTGGATAAACACAAACATATATATGTATGTATATTAAGCCAAAGTCACCTGACTGGCTCCCATGCTGGTGGCACATAAAAAGCATTATCCAAACACGATTGATGCCAGGCCTGCCTGACTGGCTCCTGTGCCAGTGGCACATAAAAGGCACCCGCTACACTCTCAGAGTGGTTGGCATTAGGAAGAGCATCCAGCTGGAGAAACTCTGCCAGATCAGATTGGAGCCTGGTGCAGCTGCTGGCTTTCCAGAACTCAGTCAAACCTTCAAACCCATGCCAGCATGGAAAATGGACGTTAAACAATGATGATGATGATACACACACACACACACACACACACACATATTATATATATATATATATATATATATTCAAATATGAAATAGAAGCAGCTCAAGGGATATAAACAATATTGAACACACATACACAAGGTATGTTTTGCTAGTTTGTGGGCAGGCCATGCTTTTAGGTGTAAGAGAATATATTCTCATCAATGCCTAAAAGTGCAGCCTACCCATAAACTAGCAAAACACATACCTTGTGTGTGTGTTTGATATTGTATGTAAGTATATGTATATATATATAGTTGAAATTTACAAAAAAAACAAAAGATGAAGACAGGTGTATAAACAACAAACATATATACATGTCCCACCCATGCCAGCATGGAAGGCAGATGTTAAATGATTATATATATATATATATATACACAAGTATATACAACAGGCTTCCACAGTTTTCATCTACCAAATTGATTGGCTCAGGATCATAGTAGAAGACATTTGCCCAAGGTACCAAGCAGTGGAACTGAACCAAAAACCATAAGGTTGTAAGGTAAGCTTCTTTACCACCCAGGTATGCTAGCACTTCTAATTATAAGAATCATAATCACATTAAGAATAATTCCTTTCAGATATCTAAAAATATGAGTCTTTGTAAAAAGAAGAATGATACAACAATATTATGAATGTTCTCAGATTCTCAAATTTATAATCTGTAATTAGGTCATAAAAATGTAAGGTTGAGGTAATCTCAGTAATTTTTTAAAACAAATCCAGCTGCATTAGTCTTTCATTTCAAGAATCTCACAAGGATTTATACTCTCATACCAGAGAGGGCACTGTCCCTGATGAGGTCGCGTATCGTGATAAAAGCACATTGACATACCTAACTGACTGACTGATTGACTAAAAAATCCGTTTCAATACAAGTTCACATAAAACCTCTTACAAACCAAATAAAAATAACTTAGCATTGAAAAAGCACTCCACCTCAAACAAAAATCCATGATGCAAATATTTGTAAAGTCATTCTTTTGTAAATCTTATACATTTCTCAATTTATTGAAGAAAACTTGGTTTTTGCCTTTTTTTGATATCTTGGCAATGTAATTTCTGCTGCTGTTGTTGTTGTTGCCTAGGAACTTGTTAAGATAAAGAAAATGTAAGATCAAAAACATTGCAACTGTAACCACATTGTCATTTATCCATGATTACTGTATCCTAAACACATTTTCCAATATTTTTTTTTGAGACGACAGGGTGTAATTTGAGGGAGATTTGTCTGCTACTTCTAGCAGGTCAAGTAACTACATAGAGACCTCCTCTGTTGGCTTGTTATTATTGAAGTCATTAGCAAAGCAAACCATTCTACAACTGAGCTGCATGTTTTTTATCTTGATAAATTTCAACTTTAGCTTTTAGATACAAATAATTATCTTAACAACATTATAAAAAATTTAATATTATTATCAACTAATAAACATGACTAATTTACTCTCTAAGTTTTTAACAATATTTAAAAACAACTTAACAACCATATAAATTACATGGCTCTAAGTAAAATATTTTGAAAAAAATAAAAGAGAAATGCAAACTTTGTTTATTTAAGCTGTTTTAAATATAAAGTTATATTAATGTGTTTTTTAAGTAAGAGAACAAGTGGTTTAAGCTGAACAAGTTGAAATGAATCTTAAAAATCTAATATATTTTCATTTCCACTTATAAATTTTTTATAAATGTCTTCAGATTTCCTAGTTAGACTTTCCCCTCCTCCAAGATTATGTAAATTTTGAGTCACATGATTATTTTATTCAATTGAAAATTATTGTGTAACTAAAATAACAAAGCATATGTACATTATTGGACAAAAGAAATGTAAAAAAAAACCAATAGAAAGTCTATAAAGCAAACATGCAATATAAATATCTGTTGATAAGTTAGTTTGAATATATATATATATATATATTACTTCATGTCTATGAAGTGTCAGAAGAAAATTTATATTAGTGATAGAAACATTATTAATACTGATAGTAATATTTAACCCTCCTTAAACATGGATATTCCCTTAGAAGAAACTTTACTGCTGTAGATACCACGAGAGAAACTCTCATATAGGCTTTTGGTGCAAAATACACACTTTTTTATATTGTTAGGCGGAAGATAAATCCCTACCAGCTCCAGCGTCCAGACCACCAGATCACATGATTTCAACCTTCCTTGGTCTTGTCAGTGAAGGACACTCGACTGCAAGAGATAGCAGTGATTCATCTCCACCAGCGATATATAGAATAACAGTGCCAGTACAGGCACCGGTGTCGCGATTAGCCAGTGAGCTTGTTAAAAAAATATATATAAGCAACAGAGGCAGTATTACATGTGGATGTTCTGTTAGAACAAACTTTGGTCTAGACTGTGGAAACAAGAGGTAATATTACTAAGACTTGCACAAGAGTTTTGAACAACTGATTCTTTTTACTGATTGGTCAGACAGTCAGTGTTGATATAAGTCACTTCAATGCCCAAGGAAATATATGCACCAATTTCTTACATCCCTTCTAAACATATTCAATTTAGCTGTACTGAACCAATATGAAAATTAGTTATAACCAATTGTATGAGGTGAATAATTACCTTATCATATGAATTTATTAATAATATATTCACATGAGCATGTTATTAAATTATGTACACAATTTCATTATTTACTTCTACATAATTTCATATTAATAAGATTTAGCTTCAAATTACTTAATAGCTGATAATTTACTCTGCCTTCCAGTCTACACATCTCAATAGTTATCCTAAGGGGCTTAACAAAACGTTTTCCAACTGCGCTTGCTACTTCCTAGAGACAGCCTTGTGTTAAACACTACATTGTTCAACTCGTTCTAGGCTCTTCCAATTCTATAGCCATTGATGCAGCAAATGTTGTGTTACATAGCAGCATGATCTCAGTTTCCTCAATAATGGAAATATTCACAATAACTAATAAAATCAAATTCACTTTTCATTTATATTACGCACGTTTTGGACAAAGCAACTTTGTCGGCACTTGACAGTAGAAAACTCTTCCATAAAGCTTGTCACAAGAGCTAATGGTAAATATCTTGCTTGCCATCATTAGTAACTTTACCTAGATTTCTCAGATAAATTGATGCAACTATGTTTTACAAAACACATGACTGCCTACATTAATGTTACTAGGTAAAAAGTTCTCTTATTGTTAAGAATCTATTTCATACTCAGCAGCTCACCATGTTCCACAAAATTCCTATTTCCTTCACCAAAAGGATACACAGAGTTTATACAGACAAACCTATCATAAAAATGGTCAGTTATAACTAAAAAGAACTGTCTATATCATTAGTGAATCTCTCTTCAATGATAAATCACATCACGTATTCAGATATTTATCACAGTATCTGATTTGCAGAACTTGATAGCTTTCTTGCCAATTCATTTATGACATCCAGTGAGACCAATCAAGCTTCTTCCTACCAAATTAATGTTTTTTCCTCCTTCCAAAACATCACAGTAAACATAATAGATATTTCCATTTTGTTTTCAGGAACAACATAACAACTTCACATGATTTTTGTTTTCAACAGAAACAATAAAACTATTCACAGAATCAATTAAGATGCAAGCTAAACAAACAGAAAAGCAAATGGGACAGAAGTGATATCATGTGATTAGAAGTCAATTCATATAAGGCGGTAGGTGTGTGGGAGGGGCAATGGCAACACAAAAACATCAAGTGAGAAAACAATACTTTTTTAAGTGTAGGTTAAGACTTGAGGAAATAAAGTGTAAAAAATTTTTCAGATTCTGAACATTTGTTTTGTGGATAATTAAGAAAACTACGAAATTGAAAACCTTACAAAAAAAAAAAAAATAAATAAATAAAATAAAATAAAAATCAGGCATGTACAGGTTTAGGACATTTTTCAGTTTTTCTAGAAATAACATAGTTTGGTTTTGTTATCTACCCTGAGGGTAGCTTTACTTGCAACCATTAAATGGCAAATCAGTGTTGTTTGAGTCAACAAGCATGATTTAGGTCAGCTACTATTACTGCACTGATATCGAAAGAAGGAATTAGAGGGGTTTCAGGAATGTCAGATTATAAGGAATTTGACTTATATTGAGGCTGGAAGTCAGCAAGCCGGGTTTATTAGGCACCCAATCATCATCATCATCATCATCATTTTAACTTCCACTTTGCCAGGCTTGCATGTGTCGGATGGAATTTGTTGAGGCAGATTTTCTACACCCAGATGCTCTTTCTGTTGTTAAAGCTCATCTGTTTGAAAGTAAGATATTTTCCCATGGCCAAACATGTTTTCATGGAAGATTGGAAAGGAATGACACTGCTTGTTTAACAGTGTCACTCGTTTAAAACTACTGTGTAATGTTAAGATACAGATAGAAAAAACATGCCCACAATCGGCTCCTCTCAGTTTCCATCTACCAAATCCTTTCACATGGCTTTGGTCAGCTAAGTGCCATAGTAGAAGACACATGCTTAAGGTGCCACACATAGTTAGGAAGCAAACATCTTAACCACAACTGATGTATATTCTAGTTGCAGCTAAGTGTAGATATATGGAAAGAGATAATATACTGAAAAAAAACCCAAAAAAAAAACAGAAGTAGGAGTGACTATGTGGTAAGTAGCTAGGCGTAGGAGTGACTGTGTGGTAAGTAGCTTGCTTGTGAACCACATGGTTCTGGGTTCTGTCCCACTGCGTGGCACCTTGGGTGAGTGTCTTCTACTATAGCCTCAGGCCGACCAAAGCCTTTTGAGTGGATTTGGTAGACGGAAACTGAAAGAAGTCTGTTGTATATATGTATGTATGTGTGTGTATATGTTTGTGTGTCTGTGTTTGCCCCCCCCCCCAACATCGCTTGACAACTGACAGTGGTGTGTTTACATCCCCGTAACTTAGCGGTTCGGCAAAAGAGACTGATAGAATTACAAAGAATAAGTCCTGGGGTTGATTTGCTCGGCTAAAGGCGGTGCTCCAACATGGCCACAGTCAAATGACAAACAAGTAAAAGTGTAAAAGTGTATAGTCTATGAAAGTGTAGGCTTATTGGACAATGCATAAGTTACTTTTGAAGTTATGGGCCAAGTCATGTTTGTTAGTTTTATGTTTATCAATGCAAAAGAAGGGCAGTACTCATGATGATTTTCAGGGACTTAGTGAGTGAGTGAAGGAGGGAGGGAGGAAGTTATCCTAAGATCAGAGGCTCAGCCCAAATACCAGAATGGTTTTCACTAATGGCACCCAAGGAGCAAATACTTTCTGTATACAATGAAACAGACTACCAATAACCACTGTAAAGTAGCAGACTTAGAAGAACCAGAATTAATAAAATATTCAGTGAAGCAGAGTTTGTAATTCATTGGGTGTGTCATTAAACTAATTAGTTACATCCTTGTGATTCAAACATTATGGCTAGACACTCTTAAACATGTTTAAGTATACATAAATTGGTACTCGTCACAGTGTTAATAGAAGAACTACACAAGGTTTGTAGAAGTTAAGTTCTGAAGAATATACAAGAAGTCAATAAGTTTAATTTCAATGAGGAATGAAGAATCAGATGTTTAGCCTTTTGTCTGAGAGTGAGGAAGGGAAAGTAGTGATGCCATTTTGGTCGGAAACAAGTACAAAGGCATGAGATTCTTCAGAACTCAAATTTTGGATTCTATTCTATCTGAAGACTGGTTTATTCAATTCAATCTGGTTCTATTAATTAATTCAGATATTTCACTAAGCTACATGTAACAAT
Organism: Octopus sinensis; assembly: GCF_006345805.1. Lineage (NCBI taxonomy): Eukaryota > Metazoa > Mollusca > Cephalopoda > Octopoda > Octopodidae > Octopus > Octopus sinensis. The sequence continues at coordinate 125,806,312 of NC_043000.1, read as the reverse complement.
GTGTTTGTATAAGATTGGCTGTTGAAATAAAGGAATCGGTTGTCCAGATTAAAATGCAGGGAAAAATAAATTAGAAGATTTTCATTTCACTGATAAAGATAGAATAGGCTTTACGTTTGAAGTATCAGTTTATACTCTAACCAATATTTTTTGCCTGTTAGCAGACTGAGAACACTTATCAAATGAAGACTATGTTGACAGGTAAAATACATTTTGGAGAAATATTGATGAATCTGCATGACGTCCAAATCACATCTTGAGAAAACACAAGAGATGATAGATGTGAAAGTGACAAGATAACAATCATAAATTTATAATGTGTTTTAGAATTAAACTTTTTGTTTATTTTGAAAAATTACATATATATTTTACATAAATGATACTTTCAATTCAGAAAATACCAATTCTTTGGCTACCAACTAGAAGTAATATTTAAATGAAAAAGGAAAAAAAACAAAAACAAAAAAAAACACGTCAATATATATATGATATGACAAAGATGTCGAAAATCTTCGGCTGATTTAAATTCCAAAACTATTTTTGACATACATACTGAATAATATACTTTAAATGGGTGGTAATGGTCGAGAACTAAATATCATAGATACATAAATTATGATAGAAAAGAATTTGGATGAAAAATGTATATTTTGCAAGAGGTCAAATTAATCTGTTAAAATGAACATGTCTTCAAGTTAACAGCACTTGCACATTCTGTGTCACTGATTATGTAATGCGCAACCTATGAAAGTAGCTATAATTGCAACAGAGAAATAGCAAAAACAAGATGATTCAGCTTTACTTAATCATTTAAAAGGTATGGCAAATTTGCAATCACTTCAGCTTTGACTCATACCGTTTAAAGGTTATTTAAGATACCTATATTTGAAAACAAATTCACACGTTAATGTTAGTCATACTATTAACTAACGACTGGGTACCTATATTTGAAAACAGCTTCAGACATTAGCATTAACCTAACTATTACAACTGCAATGGTTCTGAGAACAGTAAGAATTCAGTCCGCCAAGGACAGTCAGACATTACTGGCAAGCGTTACCAGATCACTGACTGTAGTCTGTGATAAAAGAAGAAGTCAAGAATTTTTTTTTTGATCAGTAGAGCTTTGTTGATTACAATCAGCTAAATGAGGCCACAATGAGCAGAGACAGATTATAAAAGGTCTCTGGGATACCAAATAAGATTATATATATATATGTATATATCAATAAAAATGAAAACATGGAAAGAAAAGAAAGAAATACAAACTGGTAACAATGAGAATCTTCTTGGAAATCTGAGTGTTTTATTTATTTTTTTCTTTATTGAAATAATTTGATTGTTCCTAACAACAATCATTGTATTGAATCAGTTCAATCAGTTAGATCTGCTACAAACCTTTAAATGAAGCCACAAAGTAGAAAGAAAAGAAAAAGAAAAGAAAAAGACAAACAAAACCAAAAAGATTCTTCTAATAATAGGAAGCCTTGAACATGAATAATCACAGAGAATATGAGGAACAAGGGTAAAAAAAAAATAGAGAAAAAAAAAATTGGATTAACAAAAGGATATATAACTGTAACTAAATCACAGTTCTATATCCTTTAGGGGTTCTTGGATGTTTGGAATGTCATGAATATTACTGTTGCTATGGTGTGTCTGTGCGTTTGTGTGTACATGTACATGTGTATGTGCATCTTTGTCTGTGTGGAGATTTGTTTGTATGTCTGCATGTGAGAGCATTCACTTCCTTATATATATATATATATATATATATATATACACACATGTGAGTGAGCAGACATATATATATGTACAAATGTATATATATATATACATACATATGTGCAGACATATATCTATATACAAATGTGTGTATATATATATACATACACACATTTGTGCAGACATATATATATATGTACAAATGTGTGTGTATATATATACACACATACATACATGTGTGCAGATATATATATATATACATACATGTGTGCAGACATATATATATGTACAAATGTGTGTATATATATAAATAAACAAAACATACAAATATACACAAACATAAATACAATCATATGTATGTATATATAAACATGCATATGCACACATATATTCAAACAAATAAAATCTCACACATACACCAGATACTGCAAAGTGTTTGGCAAATGAACAAAGAATATGTACACTTCTGAGTTCCACTTATTCAAAAGCTCTGGTGTTAGTGTAGCATAAAAAAAACTCCAAAAAAAAAAAAAAATTAAAAAAAGGCGAAATCTCAGTACTCTAGTAAATGGCTGGCAATAGAAAGGGCATTGAACCATAGAAATGATGTCAAATGACTGGTGCAAGCATGACTCTTTTGCAGTGGTAGAGAAATGATGATTATGATGACATATACACACACTATATATATATATATATATAATATATATATATATATATATATATATATATATATATATCTTTCTCTCAATCTATATATATATAAAAGTACTTTTGTCTTTTATTTGTTGTAGACATTGGAATGCAGTCATCCTGGGGCACTGCCTTGAAGAGTTTCACTGAACATATCAACCTCGGCACTTATTCTTAAAGTCCAGCGCTTCTGCACCACTAAGTTATGAAGGTGTAAACAAACCAACACCAGTTCTCAGGCCAAGACAAAAACACACAATTTGGTATGATGAGCCCTTTCAGGTCACAATCCCTGTATTGTCAGTTGCCACTTTCTCTGATGATAAGGATGATGGACATTGTTCATTTTACTCTTGTTCACCATTCACTCCTATGTACAACTGATCACCTCTACCCCATGTTTGCAGCCATTTCTAACTCTCCCCTCACACTCTTGCAACCTTACTCATCCCAGCTAATTCTCTAGTTCCATGCTTTCTTCCATTCATGTTCTTGGACATGTTACCTTGAGGGTAAGCTCAAGCACCTCATAACCACCATATTTAGCTCTCTTCATGGCACCACTCCAACCTGTCCTCATAAAATGTAAAATAGCCCTGAATCTCCTCCTCAACAAACTTCCCTATTCATCTTTAGTTTTGCCAGTTTTAGGTCAACTTCACTTGTGCCAGTGTCAGAGAAAATAGCCCTCTGTTCACTCTGTGAAATGGTTGGCAATAGAAATGGCATAAAAAAGTAGAAACTATGCCACAACCGAGATTCTGGAGCAAGATGTAGCCCTCTGACCAGCCTAACTGTCCAAGCCATGCCAGCATAAAAATGATGATTATAATACATATAACACACACAAATTTGATTTTCTTTTGCAGCGAAGTGTGAGTTTTTGTCTGCGAGTTATCTGTGTTACTGTGTGTGTATGTGCACACAAATGCATATATACACACATATACATATATACATACACATATATATACACACACACACACACATGCACCATACACAAATAAAAATGTTCATAAGAACACCTGGTATATTTACAACAACAACAACAGCTACTATGACAATAAAAGGCTATTATTACAAATATTGATTGATACACCAAACAATACTGACATTCTATGCGAGAAAACTTACCAGAATCTGTGTTTTTTAGGTGTCTCAGTGTGCTATATAAAACTTATCACACAAATCACTTATTATTGTACTTTTATTACAATGCAGTGAGAATGAATTTTGAGTAACCGTTAACTTAATTTACTTTAAGGTATGGATGACTTAAGTTTACTTTTAACCTCCTCATTCTTATAAACACCAAGTAGATAACTAACTCGCTTTGTGATCATGAGTGCATCAAACCTCACGTGTGCATATGCTCATATTTTTTCGGATGCTTGTATGAGCGAGTGTACTTGCACCATGCAGCTTGCCCAAGGGTGTTTATACATCCATATCTGTTACCGGTTATTTTTAATACTTTTCTTGCTGGATTGCGTGTTCGTTTCTCTTTTTTCCCTATGCACCCAGTACATTCAGTAAAGTGATTTGCAATTAGGAAGGGCGTCCAGCCATAGAGACAATGCCAAAAGAAACAACTGAAGCCTGATGCAGCCCTCCAGCTTGCCAGCACCTGTCAAGTCATCCAACCTATGTCAGGGTTAGATGGTGATGATGATGATGGTGGTGGTGATGAGGATAAGGATGACGATGATCGTGATGGTACTTATTCTATAAGCTGCAGCTGTTACAACTTGCACAATCGTATCAAAGAAAATGAATTATATCAGGTGGAACAGTCAACCAATTCATCTCAATCTATTGGCATTTCTTTGAGACTCAGGATTATGAAATTTGACTTCACCACTTCCTCCCATCTACCTGCTTCATATACAAGCGAATAAGGCAGCTTCTACATAGCTGCTTGATAAAATTAGCAGTCAAATATGCCCAGAGCACACCCTGCCATCCTCAAAAAGGGTACACACATTAAAAAGATACATATTTATATATAAAGGCTGGAAGATCATGGATAGAACACCTTTGATGATAGGTTTCCTAAATCAGAGTTGAGCTGCAGCTAAAATGTTTCCTCTTTGCTCCAAGAAATATCCTGGCAGCACATTTTTGTTACGCTCTTCCTTTATTTCTGCCTTGTATCCATGTTTGTACAACTGTCTCACTAGATACATTGGCAGCAAGCACCTTTTGGATGTGGCTACCTATCATACAATTTAAATCACCACCATCATCATTATCATCATCATCATCTAATATCCGTTTTTCCATGCTGGCATGGGTTGAACATTTTGAATATTAACATGTTCAACAGACTACGAAAGGCCTGATTATTCTCTAGCTTCTGAAGATCTTTTGTATTCAGTGCCCATACCTCACTATCCAGTAGCATCATACTTTTATCATATACTTTATGCAATGAAAGATTTTCTCTAAATGAGAGAGAGAGAGAGAGAGAGAGAGAGAGAGAGAAGAGAGAGAGAGAGAGAGAGAGAGTATTCTCTTCTGCTCTTGGCACAAGGCCTAAATTTTTGGGGAGGGGGCCAGTCGATTAGATCCATCCCCAGTAAGCAACTGGCATTTAATTTATCGACCCCAAAAGGATGAAAGGCAAAGTCGGCCCTGGTGGAATTTGAACTCAGAATGTAAAGACAGACGAAATACTGCTAAGCATTTTGCCCAGCGTGCTAATATTTCTACCAGCTCACGGCCTTAGAGAAAAAGAAACTATTGGCTAAGTTTAGTGAGCCACCTTAGCAGTCCATGAACTTCATTTCATGGCTGACCCTTACAATGTACAACTCCTATACAATTAATGTATCTACTAGTTTTGGTTCTCTGCTAGTTAGTCAGAGAGCCTACTGCATTAGTTGTGTGCCCACAGATTATATTAAGGACACAGTATCAAATTCCTACTTACACCACCCCTGTACACTGGTTTCAAATTTTTGCACAAGGCCAGCAAGTTCAGAGGTGGGGGTAAGTTGATTACATCGACTACAGTGCTCAACTGGTGCTTATTTTAGTGACCCTGAAAGGATGAAATGCAAAGTCAACCTCAATGGAATTTGAACTCAGAACTTAAAGACGGATGAAATGCCGCTAAATATTGTGTCCAGTGTACAAATAATTCTGCCAGTTCACTGCCTTACCCCAGCCCTGTGTTTTATTCTTTTATTTTAGTCGATTCAGTTATTTGACTGCAGCCATGCTGGAGCATCACCTTGAACAAATCTACCCCAGGACTTATTTTTTTAAAGCCTGGTACTTATTCTGTTGGTCTCTTTTGCTGAACTGTTAAGCTACAGGGATGTAAACGCACCAACACTAATTGTTGAGTGGTGATGGGAGGAACAAGCACATTCACAAAGACACACACACACACATGGCAGGCTTCTTCCAGTTTCTTCCTACTAAATCCACTAGCCCAAGGTGTCACACAGTGGGACTGAACCCAGAACCATGTGGTTGTAGAGCAATGTCACTCCTCAGTTGATAATGGGATTCCATGTTCTCTTTTGTGGTATTTTGAACATAACTTAACCCTTTTGACACCAACCTTCTTGAGACTGTTCCTTATAATACAAGATTCTTGTTTTAAAATATCTATGTTAAAACATTCCACCCAAAATTCCCCATTAATAAACTTATTTTACTAAATACTTCATTAATTCCAAAACAAATTGAAACAAAACCAGTGTTTTTCTAATTTTAACAAAACAAGGCAACAAAAGAGTTAAATAAACATAACTAGGGTTAAAATAACTGTTCTCTTTCAAAGCCAATATCAAAGAGCAATGTAAGAATTTTAAGAGAGATTTAAAACTAACACAGCATGAATAGATGTTCCACTTTAATAGATTCCTTGTGTATAAAATGAGAACAATGAAAATAACCTTCAGGGCAACATGATTTAAGTGTTGCTGTAGTGAATTTTACAGTGATAATAATGCAGTCACAAAACAAGAGATTAACAAATGTCAGGTTACAAGGTCATTAAAAAAAAATACAATAATATAATTAAAATTAATGAACTTATGATAAGGATACATATGAAAATCAATAATTTATAATGAAAATTTAGGGGGAAAAAAAAAATATTGGCAAATATTTTCCGAACTAGAAATAATATCTACTTTTTCTAATACAAAAATTTTATTGATTTTGAGAGTAAAACAGAATCCTAATGAATTAAATTTGACTAATATTTGCTATGATATGCATTACTTTGGTTGAAGGTTCATGAAGTACAGATAAAACGAAGAAAAATTGGCAGGAAGTACATAAGAGGAACTTAAGAATATTGAGCCTCACTCATCGTTAAAATTATGCAGAATTAAGTTACATGGAAATACTCCTCTGCATTGCATGTGAAAATGATGATGATATTACCGATGCCGATGATGAGTAATTTTATATTAGGTTAATCTCTAATTAACATGCTATTATACCTTGACACCACATAATCTGATATTTCATGTTGATACGGGGGAAGATATGGTTCATCCGTGAGGCAGTTGCGTTCGTTTATCAGAAGTTCCCTTTAGAGCAAATTGCTTTGTTCTCTATTAGAGTACTTAGCTCCAAGCAGAGTTATGTGTGTAAATGAGTGTAGCTTATCAAAACTAGCTTATCAAAACCACAATACAGTTATTACATATTTAAAGAGATAACAGTAATATAATTAATTAAAGTTAATATATAAAAGGGATGCAGCAGATAGAGTGCAGAGGTATTAGAAAAGAAACAACAAAAACCCAACAAAACCTCACTCAATATTCAGACTGTATTTATGGAAGTGAACAATTCTATATTCCAATATTGTGAATAATGAATTTAGAATTGTTAAACAGAGTAATCTACTTAATGATATCACAGATATGACAATATAGATCAGCAGGCTGTATTCAATTATAGCAGTGTTTAGATTTCAAGAACAGAGGATCTAGTTATAATTCACTTTGTTTTCGATAATGTAGTTTATGACAAAGGATGTATCATAGCATCTAAGGTCTGGTGGGGGTCACTGAAATTGGAAGGCAACACATTTGAGAATGGTGCTGTCCTTTCAAATCAAGTCTTTGACTAATGTTGGTGGAGGACCTAGGATAGCCATAACCTAGTTGAATTATGTTGAATTACACAAACTAATGGCTCTTGTTTCCTACAACAGTTACAGCAGCCATGGCTGTTTCTATTAAAAGTATTTCTGTGTTAAACACAGTTAGTTCACCGCTGAGCATTCCTATATCAGTTTAATGAACACAAAAATAATGTGAAATCTCATTTATTTCATAAAGACAGAGAAACAAACACAGGGAATCAGGCTGGAAACAAAACTAAAAACCAGAAAAAACAAACAAAATAAAACAAAGCAAAAAAACCAAAAAAACAAAAAAAAAAAAACAAGTCACATAGGTGGAGGGGCTATCAGAGCAGCTAATGTAATAATAGAACGAGTGTGACACAAACAAATCTCCAAACGTAATAGACTGGTGCATTAAAAGAAGAGACAAAAGACAAAGAGATGAAATGTAATAAAGAGAAAAATGGAAAAATGCGAAACAAACACAAAGAATGATGAAAAGATAAAGCTGTTGAAAATGGAAGTAAAGAAAAAGCTAGAAAGAAGAATCTGTGATGCAAAGCCAGAGTGAATTGCACATTTCAAGGTATACTTTTAGAAACAATGCCACTGCTACATGAAAATAACATTAAACAATTACAACAGCTTTCCATGAAAATTTTCAAGGAAGCCTACATCAATATAGCTGAGCTAGATACTTCTAATAATTATGTGTGAGATAGATAGAGATAGAAAGATGGTTAGATAGAGAGATAAAGAAGAGAGAGAGAGATGGATATGTATTATAAGAGAGGAGAAAGATGGTGAAGGAGAGATTTAAAAGAACCATAACAAAATGAGAGAAGACATTAGAAAAGAAGAGTAAGAGAGTGAAAAAATGATAAATGAAAAGACTAAAAACAAATAAGAAAAAGAAAAAAGTTGTGGTGATAGAAAAGTGTGAGAGAGGGAGGGAGGGAGAGCGCGTAATATGAAAGAAATGAAAAAGAAGGAGTGGGGAGTGGAAAACAGAGATGATTAATTGATTTATGTGATCAATATTAATCTGATAAGGAAATATGTCACCAACAGAACCATTATACAATTGATTAAGGTACCATATTCACTCTGACTGAAGCTGTGAGCTCTTTAAAACGAAAACCCTCAAGAATTTTTAAAACAAACCTGAATAAATAAATAGATAAAATTGAAAAAAACGGTGACACTAACAATGATGAATATGATGATTATGGCGATGATGATGATGATGGCGATGATGATGGTGATGATGATGATAGCAGATAATATAACAGTTTCCAGTGAATTGAATTGATGGGAGGTATTAAATGTCATTATTTTACTCATCTATAGCCAGACTAAAAGAATGCCAGAAATTTACCAATGTAATATCAATAGATATTTTATTTAATAATCAACAATTACTCATACCACCACCACCATCATAAGAGTAACAACAACTGTTAATCAAAACCAGCATCACCAGTATTGTCATCATCAGAGTCTTTGTCATCATTTGCAGAAACAATATTGAAAAAACCTTTATTCCAGTGCGACAGCACCGTTAATCTACTCTCCTAATATTCAGCGTCATGACACACTTGAAAAATCCAGCTTAATGTAATTAAGCATTCCATTATATTAAAGACCAGCAGAAAGATTCTTCACTGACCTGGCTCTGACATAACCCGAAACCTCCATGCTGTCCAATGCGATGCTAATGAAACAGAG
>NC_043000.1:125744568-125792068 GCF_006345805.1 Octopus sinensis | reverse complement strand
GATCAGCTTAGAGTATGTTAGAAAAATTTCCAAGTGAGAAAGAAATGTGACAAGAACTTGCAAATGTTATAGCCAGGAATCCCAAAATCTAATCATACCTAATAAAACAATCACAATTACTGGTCCAGTTGGGGTGTTGAAAGAGAAGGCACTGCTGGGTTCATTCTGGCTCTCTGTGCTCTGAGTTCAAATCCTGCTGAAGTCAACTTCGTCTTTCATCCTTGTGGGCTTGATAAATAAAGTATCAGTCCTCTACTAGGGCTCTTAGTCACTTTCTCTCTGGAAGAAATGGTTATGTTTAGACTTGGAGACCGTGTTAGGTTTTAAAATGCCCAAGATATCTTGTATGTCACAATGGTGCTTCTAGGACTCCACCAGAAGTTAGGGACTCACCAGTACTAGACTCAGACTTAACTGGGAGGAATTCTTTATTATTAGTCAATTTAGAACAAAGACATAAGTTATGTAACACAAGAAAGCAATCTGATCGGTAGAAATTATTATAGTTGTATAAAGAGAAAAAAAAAAATCAAAAAACAAACTATCATAAAGTATAAATCCCTGAGGTTAAACCTCTTAAGGAGGTGAAAATAATAAAAAGATAATTATTAATTAGGAATAATTATGAGGTGCTAAATGATTGGTAAAGAGATCTAACTTGCGGTTCAAATTAAGTACATATAATCGCTGCAATGACAGTGCATACAACACACTTATATTTTCATTGAAAAGTTATTCAACCGAAAAGCAGTTACCAAATATGAAACTTCCGATAATTGACTATCAGCTTTGGAAAAGTTGGCATCACTTAATCAAGTTTATCAATTTTGGTTAAATAATTACCCAAAAAATTATTAATTAAATTTTGAATAGATTTTGAAATTTTTGCCATTTAAGTTTTATTTGTTTTAATGATATTAGTTTTTATTGTGTCGGATACACAGTTAGTTATTCAGATTAATGCCTTTAATTAAATGGCCGTGGAGCTGAAACTGAGTTACATGAGTCAAGTCATATAAAATATTTAGCAGCAATTGGTATAAAAGCGGAAGAGATCCTAACTGTTTTAACATCAAGATAGCTATAAAATGTGAAGATCCTTTAGAAATTGTGCAAATTGTATTCTTCATGACGAAGCAACTGATTCTGTAATTTAAGAACTAATGTATCCTGGAGTGATCTTCCATTGAACTACAGCAATTAAGATCAGGACTGAAATTTACAAGGGAAATTACAAAAGAATACATTATTGTTGGTTAAACTAGGTAGGTGATGCATATTAATGCCTGGAATTCCTTTCTTTCTACCGAAATCTGCAGGAAACATTAACTTCCACTTCATCTTAGAATTTGAGAACCCCACCATCAAAGAAAAGAAACAACTCAAAAAAAAACAAAAACAAAAACACCGGAAAAACAAAAAAATTAAAAGACAAAACAAACGATAGATAAACCTTATAAATGGAAACATTTTGATTTAAAGGGAAAAAGAAAAATATTTGATTAAAACAAATTTTTCTGTTTCTTTTTAATTCATATTTCTAAACAGGCATGAGTTAGGGGTGGATGGGCTGATAATAGTTGATATTCTAGTACTATTTGTGTTTGTGAGAGAGAGAGAGAGAGAGAGAGAGAGAGAGAGAGAGAGAGAGAGAGAGAGAGAGAGAGAGAGTGATAAATATATATTCGTGAGAAAGATACATGACTGCTAAGACAAAGTCAACTACTTTGACAAAAACCTAATGTATTGCATAAGATATAACATGGGCAGATGGTGATTAGATGCAGAACTGTTAATTAATTTCTTGTGTATCCTGCCACCAAGACTCTTAACAGTTGCTTAATCTGCTAGAAATAGCAACCAAATTTCCCGGAAACAAAATAATACTATCATCTTGAAAAAGAAAAAATGGTATGTTATATAATGTAGTCCAAGGTACACCATGCCTGAACGAATAAAGGTACAGGAGTTGGAACATCCTTGATCACAATTCTGCTTTAACAGGACTGACTTTGGCATTAGCAACATCAATCATTGATATAGAATCTGGTTCTAGCTTCCCAACCATGTGGTTCTGGGTTCAATGTCACTGTGTCACACCATGGGCAAGTGTCTTCTGCTGAAGTTCACAGCCAACCATACCCTTGTGAATGGATTTGATGGATGGAAACTGAAAGAAGCCCAATGCACATGTGAATGTGTGTATGTGCACACATGCACTTTTGTCTCTTTGTTTGACATCGTAGGGTCATTATGAGCATTACAATCATACAAGCAGAGTTCCTTGTTTCCAATCTTCCATGGAAATGGCTTGTAATGGGGAAATATTACCTTGCTAGGAAACAAGTCAGGGTTGGCAACAGGAAGGGTACCCAGATGCAGAAAATGTATTTTCAATCTATTCTCTCTGAGCCATGCAAACATGGAAAAACAGACATTAAAATAACGATGATGATGATGATGATGATGATGATGATGAAGCCAATGTAACAAGAAATTGTCTGTCAATATTTTCCTCTTTTTATATTAATGATGCAGCAAAACAGAGATAAGACACTTCAAATGGAAATGTTGGAGATGGTTAAGACAGAGTGTCATATGAAATGCTTCACGGCATAGAGACTCATTCATCTCTATTGTGAGATCAAATCCTGTTGTGGCTTTTGAGTCTTGTCTTTTATCCTACTAAACTTAATAAAAATAAGTTCAGATAATACAAAACCGTGGAGGGAAGTGGAAAAGGGTGGGTGGATGGGCTGGTTGATTAAGCCATCTATACATTTCACCTACAAACAAACATTAGCTTTTGTTTCAAGTCAATAGAAATCAATATTACAGTACAAATATTCAATTAATAAAATATCAAAGTCATCCAAAACACTACCAAAATAATAAAAAAAAAAACACAGAAAACAACAACAAAGAGAAACAATCGCACAGAAAGTTCAATACATATCGAATTAAAAATTCCATTTTAATTCAGTTTCTATCCTAGTTAATATAATCAAATAATAAACAACAGTAACAACCGGACACTATGGAGCATTGGATAACATTTCTCACTTAATTAGCACATTAATTAATATTTTCATATTATTGAATTTATAAATCTCATGGTTCATTATTGCTGATCTAGGTGGAAAATAGCTTCTCACCTTCCCCACTGACATCTAAACTTAAATGATAAAACAGAGTTAAAATTTAAGAAGGGAAAACAGAAAATTAACCACAATGAAACCTAGAGAAGTTTATTTACAATTTTATTTAAATTTAACTCAAACAATATATTCCATTAAAGTTTCCATAAAATTCAGGATTTGTATTGAAAATTTAGCTAATTTTTATGCATCAAGGTTCTGTTAAGACTACAAAAAAGAGAAAAAAAAAACTACTTATTTCTAATAAATCTTTTTTGTGAAAAATATACAATACTTTTAAGGCAAACAAATGTGAAAGCCTCTGTGTGGTCAACATGACCTATTAGAAGTAGCAGGTAAATATCTCTCAAATCATATTCTAGTGATTTTAGTTTTAAAATGTGGCAGGAGTGGTAGGAGAGGAATTGAGTTGTTAAGGCAAGAATGCTATTGATCATAGGCCTGCTTGACCTGGGATTAAACAATATTAGCAAAATTTCAGCTCAGTAAAAGCGTCTCTATACAATCATTCCATTTTACATCGCAGCCACATTCTCACTAAAAATGCTGTATTTAACCTGTTGACAATAGAATATCCAGAATAAACAGGGGGTGATAACATCTAGAATATTCAATCTAACTGAAACCAATACATTAGACATACCTTAAAGTGGCAGTATGACATGCCAGCGCTAGGAGCAAGGCAACCATTGGGGGAAAATGCACTATTTTTTTCATATCATTATTATATTTAATATTTTTTTCTTTGGATATTTTGTGCCCAGGGCAACAGCCTCTATGGCCATGCCCACATGAATCATTCCTAAGCTTTTGCTCAACTGTTTCCTTAACATTGGTCAGATGAAAAAGAACCAAGAGGTGGGTGTTTCTTCAACACTGACAATATTCCTTTCTTTACCAACATTGATAATGACATTTCATTCACTGACTGATCAGATTTATGCTTTCACATTTCAAACATCAATTGACAAAGTAATCAGCTTCTTCTTTCTACTAGTGCGTTGCATGTTAAATGCTAAGAGAACTCCTGTAGTTGCTTTTCATTCAGCTTCCATGAGAGGGAATTACTCTCTCCTTGAGAAAGTTAATTACAGTGTACATAGTTTTCAAAGGATGAGACTGTTAACCAAAATTTAACATGACTAGCATTTAGTTCAAAGCGTGCCACAACATCAAGATATGCTCCCAGCAAAGTAAGTCCATGACTGGTTTTGATTTTTCATGTAGATGTTAAATTTTCTTTGTGGCTAAAGCTATTGAGTAAGGTACATCGCATAATATTATTATAAACCATCCCAATAATTTTTTCTATGTAATAAATTAATATTTACATACATAAATGGAGTTTAATGGTGCTGGGTGTACCTGGATAGGAAATGTAATTAGCAGGTGTAGCTTTTAGAAAGGAAGGTTTATAGAAATTTGAAGTGAAATCTAGAAAATGAAACACAGCATGTGTTGAAAGGTAATAGGAAGTTACAGCACATAATTTTGTATAAATCTAAAATATGCATAGAAAATAGAGGGCATAGTAATAACAAAGGTAAGAAAGGACTTGACAAGTTTTGTACAAACAGATAAAATACCCAGGATACTCTTTATTTTTCAGAGTATAATTGCTTCAAGAATTAGGGAATTTGGGGGGAAGGGAACGGTCAATTACTTGACTGGTATTTTATTTTACGGAATGTAATTCAAGTTTACAACAGTTAAAGAGAACAATTATCTTCTGTGGAAGCCAATGCTATCATTTTAGAGTGTGTTCTGTCTTTATAACAGCTTGATACTAACCTTGAATAATGGTTGTTCTGCACAATAAGTCTGAGAGATCACTTAAGAGAGCAACAGACAAGGAGTCTGAGGATAATCTAGTATGTAATTGTTTCTCACCCATACATGTCCTATGACAAAACAGGTTTACCAATGCTGGTGTGTGTGTGCATATCTCTCTCAATATATATATATATATATTTATATGTATACCATTCTGCCTAAAAAAAAATGGATCTACAAATGCAATATCCCTACATATCTCACATCTATTTTCTTTTATTTCCTCCACCTCAATCTCTATTTTATATCTTATCTAAATTAACTATTTCTTAACCATCCTCTCACACCGTCTCCGATGAAGGGATACAATAAATATCCTGGAAACAGGTGTAAGACCTTCTATCTATAAATGTTCTAAAATCTACACAGCCTTGGTTTTTTCATTTCATAACGAACAAAAAATTATATATATATACATATAGGCGCAGAAGTGGCTGTGTGGTATGTAGCTTGCTTACCAACCACATGGTTCTGGGTTCATTCCCACTGTGTGGCACCTTGGGCAAGTGTCTTTGGTAGACGCAAACTGAAAAGAAGCGCATCATATATATGTATATATATATATATATGTATGTGTGTGTATATGTTTGTCTCCCCAACATTGCTTGACAACCGATGGTGGCGTGTTTATGTCCCCATAACTTAGCAGTTTGGCAAAAGAGACCAATAGAATAAGTACTAGGCTACCAAAAAATAAGTGCTGGGCTCTATTTGCTCAACTAAAAGCGTGGCCACAGTTAAATGACTGAAATAAGTAAAAGAGTAAAGAGTATATCCTCAAAATAAAATATATATATATATATATATACCTTGGTTTTATGAGTTAATTTATTATTATAAAGTTAAACAGAACGTAACAATTTACAGTAATACTGACATAATTTGCCAGCTCATCCGTTTTTATCAGTTTTATCTTCACTGAATAAAAGGAAAGAATTTTGTATCTGTCAGTAAAATCAGTCGGTTGGCTTTCCAGCTGATTATCAAAACTGCCCAAATACTGAAAATATGTTGTGTACCTCTCCAAATTTGGCTTTCAATTCCTCAGCCCAGATCAACTCCTTTGATAACCACTTCTTCACTCGTAATTCACACTCAATAACATTTTATGTAACTCACACTGTGCACTGCGTATGCAGATCAATGGAAAGTAACTAATAGATCAAGCCATCAATACAACATTAAAATACCCATGACATCAAATGCTTTCACACTTGATCTCATCTAAACAGACGATAACATTTCTTTGGTCACATTTTCAACACTTGCAAAGTAAAAATTTTAGAAGTCCATAAATAGATCTCTCTCTCTCTCTCTCTCTATATATATATATATACATACACACACACATTATATATACACACACTTGTAGGTTTTACTCTTGTTAAAGATATTTTCGAGAGTGGAAGCCGCTCTTCAAAAATATGATTTTGTGATTGTCATCCAAGTAAAACAGCTATTTTTATTGAGTCTTATGACCTTTTTCTTAACACTAAAAGGTTGTGTTTAGTGTCATTTCTGAAACACTGTTTTCATTCCCATTATCTCCTTAGCTTTCCAACAAGTGTGATATATCAAATAAGTATCTTCAATAATTATATTACGGTTGCTTCCAAGTTTTATGAAAATGCCTCTTAACATCAAATGTATGCTATAAAAAGGAAGCAAATTTATATAACCTAAGCTACCAAGATTTATTGTATTTTACTTCAAATGAATAAGTCAGTATGAACACAGAAGGTTTTCTTACCAGTTTAAGTGTTAATAAAAGTATGTTAAGAATCTCTAGCCATAAAACTTGGTCTTTAATATTCTAAAAGGTTGACGAATTGAAGTTGAAATACGGCTGAAGTTTCATGTATAAAAATTGCAATATAGAAGATGAAAATTTAGAGGAGGGAAATATTATGTAGGTATGGTCAGTCTCTTTCATGAGAATTTGGAAAACTGTTCTAGAGACAATAAATTCAAAAAGAAGAAAGGTCAGTGACATTATTCAAAGAGCAAACAAAAGAAGTTTAGACAAAATGGTACAGACTTAGAGTAAGGTGGACACATCATTGATGAGATTGCCAATGGCGATGAAAGGACTCTGATAATGACTGACTGATTGATTGATCAAATAATTAATCAAGCGATCAATTAGTTAATTGGTGAATTAGTTAACCAGTTGAATAATAATGATGACAATAATGATGATGATGATGATGATAATGGTTTCAAATATAGATTTCTGTCAGCAGTTTTAGGGGAGGAGCTAAGTTGAGCTCTGAATAATAATCCTTTCTGCTATAAGCACAAGGCCTGAAATTTTGTGGGAGGGACCTAGACGATTACATTGACCCCAGTGCTTGACTGGAATTTGTTTTATCAACCCTGAAAGGATGGACTGCAAAGCTGACCTAGGTGGAATTTGAACTCAGAATGTAAAGTTGGTAAAAATGCTGCTAAGCATTTTGTATGGCATACTAATGATTCTGTCAGCTTGTAACCTTGAACTGAATAATAATAATAATAATAATAATGATAATAATAATAATAACAATCCTTTCAACTATAGGCACAAAGCCTGAAATTTGATGGGAGGGACTAAGTCAATTACATCGACCCCAGTGTGGAACAGGTACTTATTTTATCGACCCTGAAAGGAGGAAAGGCAAAGTTGACCTTGGCAGCATTTGAACTCAGAATGTACAGACAGATGAAATGCTGCTAAGTATTTAGTCTGGCATAGTAACAATTCTGCCAGCTTGCCGCCTTAATAATAATGATGATGATGATGATGATGGTAATAATAACCAGCCCAGGTAACTACTTGTCACTTGGTAGGTATTATCTGATATCAAAGAAAGTAATAATAATAATAATGATAATAATAATAATAATAATAATAATAATAATAATATAATAATAATATGAGTGAGGTAAAACCAGTGTGTGTTTCTTACTGGCAAAAATGACCACCTCACCTAAAATACAACAAGCAATAATATTTTGAATATGAACAGTATAGAGGAACAATTAAGTATATTTCGTAATCAGACATATTTAAGTGAACCTTATATTTGGAAATAAAGTAAAGCTTGATTCTGTAGAAGTTCTAAATCTCTAAGAATAATGATAATAATAATAACAATAATAATAATAAGTTCTTATAAGGTATATAATCAATCCAGAAGAGAGAATGTTGGCGGTTACTACAGAAAATCTAGTAATATGTAAGTATTTCAATAAATCTTGGATTAAACCAGGGAATTACAGTTCAGTGCGAGATCACATGGAGAAAATGAAGGATGGAATAGAAACTGTTTATAAGTGGTGATCACAGCGGAAAGCATTAAACGGAATCTACTGAAGTATTTTGTAAGAGTTTGCTATGTTAATATTCAGAAACATATGACAAACTAACACCAATCATAATATATATTTTAAAAAGAAAAACGCTCCTCTCCCTATGGTATGAAAATGTTAATACTTTAATCTATATGATAGCCAGATGTTTTTGCAACAGTTTGGCTAGATTTCGTTTGACAAGAACAAGATCATTAAACTAAGCTAAATCTCATTTGCTAACTGGGATTGACCAACATATTTTTCTATCACCAGTACTAATAGAATCAGAAATAATTGAAAATCTTCAGAGATCTAAGTACAATGTTGAATGGCGCCTACTTGATATAGAAAGTTATCACAATATTTTCTCTCTCACTGTTGTTTTTTTGTTTTTTTTTTCAAATATATTTGTTTATTTGATTCCTTCTTCATAAAGCAATTTCTGTTCCATTAAAAATATTCTCAGTTGAATGTAATATCATGGCATCTAGCATAAAAGATGGACAAGTGACAAATGCAAGGAAACATGTGTAAGTATGTAAGTGTGTGTGTGTGTGTGTGTGTATAAAAGCACACATATACATATTTCTATGTAAATATGTGAGTGCATGCTGTGCTCACACAAAGTGTATGTGTGTGTATATGTACACACACACACATACAGGTAGGTTTAAATTTACAGTTACAACTTTAGACTTGCTCCATTACTCTAACAAAGATAAAATAGCAATTGAAAAAAATTGCCGGATGAGTGAATTCAAAGTTTGCATTAGAACCACTAAACATATTTGCTGCAAACTTCCATTTCTTTCAAGTCACAGGCTTTAATCATGCATATTTACTTTATTAAATATTTCAAACATATAGTAATAAAGAGAAAAAAGCCATTTCTAAAATATCAATTTTACCCATTTAACTTAACGTTACTGGGAGTAAACATGAAAGCAACAAATATAAAACAATAAAACATACATAAAAGCAAATAATAGAAAAATAAAATAAAAATAAACAATAAAAAAATACATAAAAATAACTGCTGTAGCAAATACAAACTTAGTACAGAAGGAAATTAGAAATTATAGTTATTGTTAAAAACAAAAATAAAAATTTTTCATATTTCATATTGCTAATACAATAATACATACTGAATATTGTTCTTATTTTGTCTTCAATATGTAAATGGAGTACTAAAAACTCTGTGGAAATTGTTTATTAACATGTTTCTTAAATATATGTAAGACATACTCCACTAAAGAACATTTCATCTATACAAGTAGCTGTTTTCTTTATATAAAGACAATGAGAAAAAAAAAAATAAAGAAATAATTTTTTTTATCAATCTTGGACTACTTAATGGACTTTTGCTCTGTGTGAGGCACTGGGTGGAGGTAGACAGAGATTGAAAGAGATTCCATCAACTATCTTGTTAATACAACGGTTTGTCTTTGGAATTACATAATTAAAAATCTGAAGAAAACGTCAAGTAATTTTCCAGTTTCTTATCTGACTTTTTGGTTAGTTGAATATTCCATTAAAATAGCAATTTACTTGTGGTCACAGACTTTGAATCAAGGCATGGCAAGACCTTCATAAACATGTGCTTGACAAAAATTTCTGAAACATTTATTAAGCTTCAAAGAAAATCAAACTACCAAAATGTAAATGTGAAGGAAATATAGCTGTGAAGGAACATAATTACATAATTTTTAAAGGAAACAAACCTTTAAATTATCTTGGAGTTGGAAGGTTAAAAGAAAAAAAAAAATCATTTTCTATATCTTAATTCAAATTTACAACTATGAAAAATAAGGTTCCTGTCATTTTTGTTTAATATCAGGTAAGCACTGATTAATCAGACTTTCAATGAAAAAAAAACCAAACCATGACCATCCAGCTTTTTTTCTATATCTAGGACTACACTATCCAATGTGTTGTACCATTTTCAAGATGTTAATAGGACTTGGAAGAGCTTTAGTTGCCATATCCATCAGGTTGAGCTTCTTACCTACCATACAAAGATTCTTGTGTGCTAGTTAGGAGAAGTGATCTCACTGAATATGTAAACAAGACATGTTCACATTTTAATAGTTAATATATCTAATTTTGGCCAACTTTAATCAACCATCATAATGAATATTTAAAGGGAAAAAATTGATTTTCTAATTTTGTTTTTTAACAACATTAGTAATCATTATAAAGTTAAGTTTCCTGGAATAACTAGAAGAATTTTTGAAAGCTTCAAGCAACATTTCAAGAATAGTGAGCTTTCTACTTGAGTAGAGTGATTAATATCATTTCAAGAATTCATTTAAATTTGAATAGTTTAGTTTTAGTGGGTGAATTTTAAATTATCCTATATATAAATAAAAACCTAAAAATATCCCCACACTGAGGGCAAAATTCACATGCTACCTCACAAAAAGGGGCAAAAAGTAAAGGATTGAGATTATTTGCAAAAGCCAAATTTACAATATGAGGTTTAAAAAAAAAAACAGTAAATAAATGTAATACAAATAGAAAAATAATAAAAATAATAAGTGAATATATACAAATACCACCTTATATAGTGAGGCAGTAGTCAGTAAACTGTGTAAAAAAGACTTTACTTGTCTATTGGAATAACAAATGATGAATAAAATTGAATAAAATATCACCAAGAAAAATTTATGTGTATTTCCCTCCGGTTGCCCATTGATATTCAATCATACATATAACTGGATAAGTTTAAGGAGATAGAACACTCACTCATACACACACACACACACAAAAAAAATTCTCTCTAAACACAATGTTATACTGAACACAATGCATCTGCATATAACCTAACTCTCTGTTTATTCTTCATATTATATTACTGTGGGAATCAATCTTCCAATTCACAGAATTAGAAACAAACATTTTACAATATATAGTTAATGAATGTAACTGCTTATGTAAATTATATATATATATGTAAAATGATGATGATGATGATGATAATAACATATTTATAATTCTATATCATACACCTCCTCCCATACACACACACACACATACATAGACATGCACAATATCCCTGCTTTGCGTGGTCACAACAAAAGATTGAATGTTATACAGTATACACTGCACAGATATTATTCCCTTATAAATATGTATGTATGTGTGCGTGTGTATAGGGAAAGGAAAGAGAGAGTGATCTTTATTTGTAAGTTATAAGAATACAAACAAGGAAGAGAAAAATCACCTAATATTGAGAAAAGAACAATTAGTAAGCCTTAACAAATAAGGGGGTAAGATAGGAACAGGAAGGGCAAATGTTGATGCTTGTTATCCCTGAGTAGTGGCCTGATTAATTAGAAACAATGAGCAATCTGTACACAAACACACACACTATACAGACATGCATATACATACATATTTGTGAGAAGTCAGGTTTTCTTAAGAATGATTTCTTATGAGCACTTAAATTTAAAAATTCATCATTGCAGATTATCTTTTCTGCTTATTTATTTATTGTATGGATATATGTTTAATTGGAAATATGTAGTGGAATATACAATTTCAAGAGAGAAATATTTCTAATTTAAAAAGCAACAGTAATGAGAAATCATGTTAAATTAAAATATGACAGTATATCATAAGAGACAGTGGGAAAGATAGACAAGACACTATGAGATGTAGTTTTCTGAGAATATCTTATCTCAACAGATAATTTATTCATAAGTAAACACCAGATACAAAATTTGTGTTCTCTATTTGATGTGAGATAGGAAATGTAAACTCATATGAACATCAAACCAGTCCAATTTAAAGATGACTAGAATAACATATTAACGACATGTCAGTAAAAATTCTAACAGAGGTTGTGCATATATGTAGGTGAGAATAAAGATAGAGACAAGAAACACTGTGTTTGATTAGTGTTTGATTGGTATCATGAAGAAAATAAAAAAAATAAAAGTATTGAGTTAAGTTTGAGTAATTCAGCAGAATTACTCAAAACTTAATCTGACATTTTTAGCTATTCTATAAATTCTATAAACAAAAAGTTAAAAAGAAATCACTTGGACAAACTTGATTATTTGTTTGAAATACTTAACTAAATTTATGCAAATATTTAGGAGTATTTTACACTTTAAAACAGTGATATGCGGAAAAGTTTTGGATTTAATAAAACTGTTTTGATTTCAAAGTTCTTACTGGTTTAATCCAAGAGAATAACCTCTTCCTTGAAGATACATGAATATTCTTTTTGAGTTCTTCACAAAAGAGAACTAACCATCATTGATAACCACAAGAAAGAAGGTTATATATATATATATATATATATATATATATATATATATAATATATATATATATAGTATAGTGTATCATCAGGACCCATGAACTGTCTCAGATCTGTAAAGGGTCTCCACTATCAAAATATACACCCTACATAATTGTGTACTGACTCCACATTTGAATTATGGTCTTCCTAGATCTATACTGGGCACATTCCATATATATATATATATATATATATACCAATGAGGCAACAAGCGTTTATAACTTGAGCATCTAAAAGAGAATATACACGTGGGAACATGTATGCGCATATAAAGGTTTGACTTGTGTTTGTATGCGTGATTACAGAGAAATTTTGGGAAATTAAAGAAATAATACAAAATGAGAGAGAATGAGAGAGAGGGTGAGAGATAGAAGAAGAAAGACAGAGTAAGGGAACAGAGACAGTAAGCATTATAGACACTATCTAGTAGTCAAAATGCAAGTTTTGACTGCTAGCAGTCAACACAAACTACTACTGCTGCTGCCGCCATTTCTTGAGTGTGTTAGTAGGAGAGATGATGGGCAGAACAGCAGTGAGTGTGGAAGGGGAGAGCTACACTTACACACAGACACACACTCATATGCGCTTACACAGATAAACAGTCACCTAACTGGGGGAAGGAATGGAGAAGGCGGAGGAGTGACAGAATCAAAGAGAAAGAAGAGTGGAGGGAAGCCAGAGTGGGGGAGGCTGCTGACTGCACATGAAGAGCAAACACAACACTACTTGATTATTCTTCTTCAGTAGCACATAATAACATTACCTGTGAAAGGTAAAAACAGGTGAGAGGAAAAAAACAAAAACAATGTTGGGTCCAAAGAAGAAGAAGAAAAAGGTGGAAACTATATTCCGTACTGATATTATTTATTGGTGATGATAAGTATTAAAATAAAGGTGGAAAGAAAAGTGTGAAAAAATATTTGTTTTTATCTATTTTTCACTAGTTTACAACTATCCACCCACACAGACATTCCAAATCAGTCAACTTTTGGATTACAAGACATCATCACTGCAATGGCAAGAATGGATATTACACTTGTCAAAGGTAAGTCTTTGGTGCTAAACATAACTACAAGTAGATACATACATACACACACACACACACACATTATATATATATATATATATATATATATATATATATATATATATTCTCATAGAGAGAAGCAAAAAACAAAAAGGTAAAAAATTATTAACCATTTATCTTTTCATACAAAACTCTTTCTTTCTGAAACACACATATTTATGTATGAATGAATGAATTGAATATATATATATATATATATATATATATATACTCATTCTTCCTTTTATACATAAAAACAAATACATTCACATGAGTATATGTATGTCATGTACACATGTATATAATCACATATATGTACATAAAGACAAATATACATACCTGTATATATATATATATATATATATATATATATATATATATAATATATATATATACACACACACACATACAGAAACATACACACACACATCTTAAATTACATAGACACTAATATTTCTTTGTGCATGTATAAGTAGTTTCATAGACACAATATCTACCTAACTATATAAACACACACACACATAAAAGTGCATAGGTACATTTCATTACATAGAAGTACAACTGTGTGTGTATAAGTATGAAAACTGATGGAAACAAGGAATCTAAAAAGTTTGGAATATTAAAAAGAATTTCAGCTGAAATCATTTCTATTCTATTGAACATACAACACACACACACACACACATACACACAAATGTACACTCCCACACACAAACACATGTGTGGGTGGGTGGGTGGATATGTTTGTATGTAATGTGTGAATATATATATGTGCATATATATATATATATATATATATATAAATACATACATATATATATATATATAAATATATACATATATATATATCTTATGTGCTATTTCAGTTTAAGCCGACACACTGAGTATATGTGGTATGTACACAGAATTATTAAGTAAAATTTTGTATTTACATGTGTATGAATGTAAAACATGCATTCATATGCATACAAATTAATAAAAATAATTGAATAAAATAAAAAAGTATGTTTTGTGTTAATAATCAAAACATATAAAGCATAAATTTTATATATATATATATACATGAATGAAAATATGGATATCAATACACACACACAATCCTACTTTTGATAAGGAAAGGGCACTCAATACTTTAAAGCTAATCCACACACACATACAACATACATAAAAGTATGATTTGGGTAATCATCATTTTGCTTCTCTCACACCCACAAACACATACATACACATAGACAAAAACTTATTTTCACTTATCTTTTATTTCTTAATAATACTTTCAACTACTAAGAATTACAAAGTTTAGTTGTACTTTTGTGTGTGTTTTAGAGAGAGAGAGAGAGAGAGAGAGAGAGAGGGAGAGAATATGTCTGTGTGAGTGTGTGTGCATGTGCATATATATGCAAATACATACATAAGTACAACTAAAAGATATAACATTTTAAATATATATATGTGCATGTGTATGTGTGTGTATATATATATATATATACGCGCGTTTGTCTATATATGTTTATATATATGTATGTGTATATATATATATTTTTAAATATATACATACATATATATGTATATATGTATGTGTATATATATATATATATATGTGTGTGTGTGTGTGTGTGTGTAGTAGTAGAATTAAAATGGACTGTTCTTGGTATGATATTAAATATTTTGGAAAAAAAAAATTAATAAGAATGACTTTTCTGATCATTTTTTACACTTTAATAATTAGATGCTCACAAAATCATTAAAGTGCACAAAAAGTCATTTTCATTCATTTTCTTAAAAACAATATATGTCTGTATGCATGTATGTATATATGTATGTATATAGCATAGTATGGGCACACTACCTGACAAATAGAGGGAGGACAGAATTGATTGTACTTCAATAATTTATCCACCCCAGAAGAATGCATAATTGATGTCAACTCCACTGAGAGATGAGCCAAGAAACTGGGGCTATAAGGAAGTTTGGTAAAATGCCACAAGGCATATTGTCCAGCAATATGCATATCCTATAATCCACTGCATCATCTTATGTATTACTTGTACATATATATGTGTATGATGTATGTGCGTGTATGTGAGCATGCATATATATATATATATATATATATATATATATATGATGTATGTATATCTACATATACATCAAACTGAATGACTTGATAAAAGTACCTAGAGCTATTTCTTACGATGCAAAACCAACAGTAAAGTAGATGATAGTACATCTACTGGAGTTGACAAAAGAATTCTAATGATTTTAATTAAAATAACACCATTTAGTGATATGAGCAATAAATTTCTTAGTCGCTAATTCTGGTAAGTAGGAAAATGAGATGCAACAAGCGGAAAAACATGCAGAATAATAATTAAAATAAATTATATACGAAATGCCATAGGCAGTGAATCAAGTCTTTGGGGAGAAATGATAACTCTGGATATGTTCTGGTTTTATTAGACTTCATCAGTAAATCACAGTCTAACTATTGGCTACACATACAAAGTAGAAAGTAGATATATAAAAATACACAGTGTATGTAAAGATATATATATATATATGTGTGTGTGTGTGTATAGAGGGAGAGAGAGAAAAAGGGAGATATAGAGAAAGAGCAAAGGGGGAGAGTGGAGTGGGAGCTTTATTCATTCACAAAATATTACTGAATTAATCATGTGTGTCCTCTATATGTAAAATCGAATATAAAAAAGTGTGTCATCCACTGATTTTAAATGGATATAAATTTTTATATATAAATATAAATCTCCACACATGTATTAATGTGTATGTGTGTAAATCTAATTTTTCATGCACGATCTATTAAGGCTACCCGTTCAGGTCAACATGATCTAGCTCCCTTCAATGCTCTAGTCCCTCATAGCCTGACACGGAGGGGTGGGTGGGCACTCACTTTTGTTCTCCAGCCTTCCTAGATGGGTAACATCATCTCTGACAGCTATATGTTAGCACATTCATGCATTTGGCATCAGTGAGATCAGCGGAAGAAAGCAGTGTGGCAGAAGTCAACTTAAACGGAGAGAGCTTGTCAGGATGAAAGCCTACGCAGACAATTGAATTGTAACATTTGAGCCATGAAATTATAAAGCAGTGTTTTCATCAAGGAATGCTATGAAGCCCATGAAAGCTTGCACTGCACTTTAAGAATTGCAGGCAGCCAATAAAAATGAGCTTTGAGATTCTCTGTGTAAACCATAAACAGCAAGTTGGTGTGGGAAAAAGATGACACCTCTGCTTATAGGCAAATTCCCATGTAAGTTGGACTAGAAAGAAAGAGTCGCTCAAAAACATTATGACTGATACAAACAATTAACTCCCTACTATGGAAAAGAAAGCTTTTTAGATCATTGCAGCTAACTGCAATGATGCTAAAAAAGTTGCTAAAAAACAACACCAGCAACAGGTTAAAATGTTGGAGACTGGTAACTAAAGCAATATAACTCCACAAATTACACACACACACACACACAGCCAAAACACTGAACACAGAGCAATGCTATCACCACAGTCTGAAAGATGTCATTTTACAATGGCTTGTACATTCATATCTGTGTATGGCCTCTAAATATTCAATGCAAAGATCCATATTGATGGCAGGCACTTTATTCACTTGGCTGAACCATTTTGCATTACAAAATACAGGCTTTCAAAGGCTAAGTGCATGGATACCACTTTACCCTCACAGAATCAGAAATGCAATGATTAACTCACTGGAAATGTATAACCGATAATGCTATAGTTTGCAAACCTAGGATATAAATTGAAACAAAAATATATGCCGTATGAATTGATATTTTTTAAAAATGTTTTGGTCATGAAGAAGCTCTTGGTGAATGGTAATATCAATGCTGCTTATGATGTTCTTGGAAATCTGCTAGTTGATGAGTCCAGAGAAAAAGCATGCTGTCAGGGTTTTAAGAGTTAATAGGGATGATGACAGGAGGGGAGAGGCAGTGAGTTGGATAGACTAGGGTGGAGGTGGTACAATGCCAGCCAGGTCAGGGAGGTAGAACTTGCTGTAGTATCAGCAGAAAAGCCAGAGAAAGGTGACACCTCATCAATAGGCTTGAAAGTGGTCTGGTCAATGACTGCATGCTCATCAGAGGGTAGGATATAGTCTAGGATGTTTGTGTGTGTAGCAGCTAGCAGCACTCAGAAGTGGGGTCAGTATTCCATAGTGGGTCTCATATGAACCCTGAAGAATGTTAACAACTGAAGTATTTTCTGGCTATAAAGATGAAGTCCAATTATTGTGATGCAGTTTTGTTCTGTTGTGAATGTGAAATTGCCAGATGAGATCATCACTGGTTACAAGCCCTGTAAGCAGAGTGATTTTAAGAGTTTGTGGCTGCACTGTCTATGATAAGCAAAATGGAGTACAAAGTTGTTTCTTTAATATCGGCAATAACTATGTGTGTTTCTGTGAAATGAAACAAGATGGAGAATGGCTTTCGGTTCCCATTCATAGAAACAGTGAAGGTTTGGCATGAGGTGATTCATGGGAGGATTGCATGCAGAAGGTTACAGAAGGAAGGTGGAGAGATAGGTGACACCATCAACATATATGCAAGCATTCTTGGAGATTATGCAAATTCATCAAAAAATGGTGTGCAGGAAATAATGCTTATTGAAGTACTTGCAGTCGATCTATATACTTATACACAAATCTTTATACATATATGCATGAATTCAAACAAATATGTACATAAATATAGTCATCTATATAAGGGCAAGTAAAAATGCACACACCTATGTATACACATGGTTTGACAATTGGAGAATCACCCAGCCCTAAAAAAATTGGACAGCACTGCCAAGTCCATCATGCCAACCATGACCAGTGCATACCACCATGCAACACAACTCTCATCCTCTCCCAGCTTCTAAACTGAAGCCAAATCATTCATCCCTTTATCAAAAAGATCTGTATCTCCTATAGCTGTGATGATTTTTCTGAACTGTATTCATAGGTAAAAATTCTCTATATCTGTTATGAGGTTTAAATTTAATTGCCTGCACATCAAGTAAGCCTTCTCCAAAGCTATTTCTTGCCATTCAACCAAGTGTATCACAATTCATACATATATACCAACTATTAAAATACATCTGGTTGATTCAAATTAAAAAGGCCATGGGTCCTGACAATCTCCAATTACACTCAATATGCTCTAGACCTCATCCCTATATTCACCAAATACACCTATCTACTGGTCTGTGTGTGTGTGTGTGTGTGTGTGTGTGTATCTTTTTCTATCTATCTCTTATTTATCTGTCTGTCTGTCTCTATTTAGCTATCTTTAGGTATGTTCTACATTGGTATGCTTTCCCAAGAAGGGCAACTGCTTCTCTCCAGCCAACTAACATCATGTTATCACTTTCAACATCAAATTTAAAGGAAATAAATATTAACATTTCTAAACCCTTGTATCTCCCCCTCCCCCCTCTCTATTTAAAACCGCAAGGATGACATTCTTATGACCAGACCTATTAGAAACTTATTCCAGCAGATAGCACTTGTAAGTGGGTTCCTACTCTTAGCAACAGGTGAAAGCATTGGCACTGCCTTTCAACTGTATCTGGTCTAAAAATTGTTGCCTATAAACTTCATTTGCCTCTCATCTCTTTGATTGGTAGCTTCTTGTCTGATTGCATTGCCACAGCCTATACAGATGGGGCTCTACTGGATCCACACAAGTGTGACCCATGATTCTGTTCTATCCCTTATACTCCTTCTCTTATAGATCATTGATCTACTAGCCATCACTTCCAAGAAGGATCCCTCTAGGAGGGGTGCTGCATGTACAACAGCTCAGAGAAAGATCTACAATAATTCCATAAACAAAATCTTCAAAAATATTCCAATCGGGTTGTCTGAATCTCGCCTCTTTAAACAGTGAGAAAACACACATGAAAACATCATGGCACCCCAAACTTTACCCATAATAAGCACACACCTAGACCCTTTGAGACAGCTCCAAACAATTGGATTCACTATTGTTCAGGATATTTTCTTGGCAAAAACACATCCTTAATACAACAAAGACTGCATGTCAAAGACTGGACTTTCTCTTGAGAGACTGAAAATACTTCACCTGCATGTTACAACACTCAGGTAAGATCCACACTGGAAAACTGTCCCTATCTATGAGTACTGTATGTCACTCACAAAGATGCTCCAGCCTCTAGTCTGCAAATGTGCTGTCTCCTCTACCAGCCATATTTTTACCACAATTACGATGGTTTCTATACTTTCGAGCTGACTGGTCTCATACCACCACCACTCTGACATTCTTGATTCATCTGTCTTCCTTCCTCTCATTATGCATGTTGTGACCCCACTAAGCCCTCACTCTGCTCAGTTCGTCTCCTACCAGAATGTTGGACTCATACATCTTTCTGCAAATCCTCTCTTGCCATCATCCACCATCCAGTCATTCTCCAATAATTGTTTTCCTCCATTATATTATTCTGCTGTGTCTATTCCATCTCCTTATCAACAACCATCATGTAGCTATTTCTCTCATTCTCATTGTCATTTAGCTCCCATCTCTTTGGTTGTCTTCTATTATTCTCTTGGCCTGGTTCTCATTCATCACTTTTATTTCACCTGCTTAGTAATATTGTTTCTATTCAATCTCCCTACCAACAAACATTATTGTAATTGTTTGTCTCTCTTTCATAGCTTTTCCTTCTACCATCTTTGTGTCCCTATCACTCCTGTTATTCTCTGTTACTCTCTCCTATCACCCTCTTGCTCTGAGTCACTTCCTATCTAGTTGTGTGCAAAAGAAAAGAATGATCAAATAGAAAATGGGGATTCTTTTTTAGTCTTACCAGCTGCAAGATAACTTTTCTGGAGCCAGAGAACAAATAAATGGTGATAACAGTGGAAGAGAGGACTGTTTAGACTAACTGGGGAGAGAACAAACTCTTGTGCATCTGCATTGATAAAAGACACCTAGAACACTCTAAAGCGGTTGCAACAAGAAGGGAATCAGCCCAAAGAAGCCATGTCAAAAGTAGGATGTATGACCAATGCTATTATGGAACGGCTGGCGGAAAAAGAATAATACACACATACACACACATCTGTTGTTGGCTAACAATCTGGAGATGATAAACTGAAAAGTGATGAAGTAGCTTATTTAGACCAGTCCAGAGCCTTTTACCCTGGAGTTTTCACAGTTCCCAGTCTGGTTCACCAGAAGTGGCTGCACAGAGTGGAAACAGGCAACTGAACTGGCTTATACAAACTGTGTGTATGTGTGTATGGATACATGCACATGTATACACACACACACACACACATACTGAAACAACTATGCTGTCATGAGGTATGACATGCTTTATAAAAATAGACTCCATATATATATATATATATATATATATATATATATATATGATGTATTGGGTCCTTTATTGAGTTGTAGTCTCCTCAATCTTTGTTCAAATATTATACTCATTGTATATACATACACGCACATGAAACTCTCACACAAACATACAAACATACATGACATGAAAAGCTGTTGAATGAGAATGTATAAGAAAGACTAACCCATGCAGACTCAACTGAAGAATGAGCTGTTAAAGTTCATAGCTGTATGGTTGAAATGGCCATTAAGGATATGAAAGCAGAGAAAGTAAGAAGATCATTTGAAACGGTCACTGAGATGCTGAAAACCAGTGGCTACAAAGGACACGTAAAAGTTACAATCAGTCAGGTCATCCATGAAGAGGTAATTCCAAGAAACTGGTACAGAAGTAGAATTATGAAGTGCTACAAGGAGCAAAAAGAGATGCTTTAGAAAGAAGCAACTACAAAATCATTAAACTGATGGACCAAGTAATGAAAGTAGCAGAAAGATTTATGGCATAACTAATTAGAAAGATAATTAGTTTAAACGAAATATGGTTCATGTTTGTGTAGTAAAGAGCAAGCCACAATTGCCAGTATTTGTTGACCTAGAAAAGACCTTTGACAGAGTACCAAGCTCTGTAGTCTGGTGGTCACTAAGAAGACTAGATGTACATGAAGAACTTGTGAGAATCGTACAACTTCTCACAGAGATGCTGTCAGCAGAGTAAAAATTAGCAAGAAGTTCAGAGGAATTTAGCATACAGGTCGGTGTTCATCAGAGCTTGGTTCATAGTCTCTCTTGTTTATCAGAGTTCTCCAGGTCTTACCAAGTGCAATTACACAGGTGGTGCTCTAGTATGATTATTAACACAAACAAAGAAGGCACATCACTTTGTTAGTAAATGGCTTGAGTTCTGTATTGAAGAACTTAATCTAAAAGAAATTCAACACACACAGGTGGTAATTTCATTCATCATCATGTCTTGTAGTTTTTCTCCTTGAATTTTTTTTTCTAAAGATAATATTTTTATATTCATCTGTTCTGAAGTAAAAACAGAATATACACTCTCAGTTCCTTTCATTACTCATCATATATTCACTTGCTCATTCCTACAAAATACACCAAGATAATGACCACCTGTATCCAATCAGAGCCCAGCATTCATTAAAAAATTTCCAATGGTTTTACTTGATATATTTCTGAAAATTTTTCATATACATATCCTGTAACAAATTTTCAGTGTGCTTTTTCCATGTGATATTATACATATCGACTATCCCTGTCTTACCCTTCACAACTGTCTGAAGAAGGGAAAAATGAAACTCGGAACAACAGCTTTCAGCTTTCAATACATATAATAAAAAAACAAAAGAAAAAAAAAACCTCAACATCTCCCCTTGAATAATCTCTTTTCTTTTTGGCACAATTTTTCGTAGCAAAATGCACACAAACACACATGTAAATATATATCATTAGTGGGGGGAAAAAAAACACAAGAATGAACCACCACCACCAAAAAACAGCTGTACCACACATGTAACACACCATGTACATACATTTCCCACTCTGTAATGACTTTGAGTGAAAAGGCAGAATGAAGTACGCTGTTATTTCTTTTATATTCGATGATTTATAGAACTGAACATACAGCACGTGTATTTAATAGCATTACACCGAGTATATAAACATTGAGCTTGAAAGGCAAAGTAAATTGCATCTATTGAACATCATTTACTGAATCATACATCACATTGCATGCATTAAATCAGCATTTTTATAAAGAATTAGAAATCATTTACTTTTCATATTTAATAATTAATATTTTTAGTTTTAGTTTGGATAGAACTGCCTACTTTGCATATTTCATATATATATATTTATACATACATACATACATATATAAACACACACACACAAGCATATAAAGGTATATGTGTATGCATATCAACATGTGAATGTATTTGTAAGTGGATGTTTCTGTGTGCACACACACACATATATATATATATAGAGAGAGAGAGAGGGGAGTTTTCCTGCAAGAATGAATAGGGTTGGCAGTTTTGTGGCTAAACAAAACGTAGAATCAATGAGTGTGAGATGATGTGTGCACAGAAGTGTAAGGTTAATTGAACCAGAGGAGGACAGTTTGAGTGTGAATGAGAAATCAGAGTGTGCAAAGTTGAGTGTGTGTGTGTGAGAGAGAGAGAGAGAGAGAGAGAGAGAGAGAGAGAGAGAGAGAGAGAGAGAGAGAGAGAGAGAGAGAGAGAGAGAGAGAGAGAGAGAGAGAGAGAGAGAGAGAGAGGAGATGGAGGAAGAAACTGCATAGTTCTATGTGCACATAAGAGACCATGAATGCATGTATGCATTCAAGAGTACATATGCATGATTTATTGAGATTCAGAAGTGGGATCTTTAGTGTATGAGTTAATCTTGTATTTCTGTGTGTGTGTGCATGTGAGTTTGTGAAGATGGACAAAAATGTCCATATTTTCTTTTAAGACTAAGAAAAACTCACAAAGAAAAAAAATATCTTGAAAAAAACAAAACAAAAGTTCATTAGCTATATAATAGAAACAGTGTATTTTTTTTTCCCCACTGAAGTTCATGAGAAAGGCTTTTAACTGTCAATTGGATCCTGTCATTAACATGAACCTGACCTACATTAAGTCCTGGAAACAGGGACCACTTAAGCTGGAATCAAATTTTCAGCAGCATACATCACTTGGTTTGCAAGTACAAATACCCATTTAAGCAGAATCAAAGCAGAGGAAATATGGAAATTGTTAAATCTTAAGCATGACCCTAAATACATTTTAAATAAGGTGTGTGTGCATTTATGATTATGTACATACATACACATTTTATTTTTATATTTTTATATATAATATCATATTTTTTTTATTTGTAAGTATGTGTATATATGATGTGTACATATGTATGTGCACATTATGTTTCTGCATTTGAATACTCATATTTTTACATTTGTGTGTGTGTGTGTGTGTGTGTGTGAGATATGTATGCATGTGTGTGTGTGTGTGTATTTTCACACCAATGTACAAAATGGTGATGATGATAAACATGCATTTTATGCATTGTTGTGTGTGTAAATTTTTTGAAAAATTATCAATATTTTCATCAGTTATGCAAATTTTTTTATAATCAGGTATGAATCTATTATTGAGAGAAAGGAAGAGAGAGAGGGAGAGAGTGATAGAGAGAGAGGAGAGCGTAAGGGAGAGAGAGAGAGAGAGAATGAGGAAAGAGTTCTTGCTTTCTTGTGCTAAGTTCGCCATAAGAATCACCTTGTTTCCTGAACGTGTACATGACTAAATAAGAGATACCTATTGAAAATTAAACTACCATTTATAGAAACTGACAACTAGTTGAAGCTAAAATGTGTTACAAAGAAACTACTACAGTAACAGCAGTTTCTGGCACACGAATATATACATATATATATAAGCGGAAAAGTAATAATGCTTTCTATCTAAGATGATAAACACTGCTCAACCAGATTTTATTATTAAGAATGATGATGAATATTCAACGATATGACGGCTCGGTATACTAGAAATAGTAGTAAAATCTTCCTTGTAGCTAGCTCCATCATCTTAAATATAAATGATGCACTGGATTATGAAGTCTTTGATACACGTAGAAGAGGTTGAGATTATCCTGGTTGGAACAACTTTGATCTGAGGCTCTGCTTGATCAGGGCTAATCTGAGTCAAAAGAACAACACTGACATTTCAGCTATGACCAATAGTTCAAAAAGCAAATACTAATCAGTTATACACACACAAGTTGTCCATATCTAAGGGAAGGCTATGATGTAATACAAACATATATATATATATATAATGTGAAGGTGCATGGCTCAGTGGTTAGAGCATCGAACTTACGACCGTCAGGTTGTGAGTTCGAATCCTGGACCGGGCTGCGTGTTGTGTTCTTGAGCAAGACACTTTATTTCACGTTGCTCCAGTTCACTCAGCTGTAGAAATGAGTTGCGATGTCATTGGTGCCAAGCTGTATTGGCCTTTGCCTTTCCCTTGGATAACCTTGGTGGCATGGAGAGGGGAGGCTGGTATGTATGGGCAACTGTTGGTCTTCCGGACTTGTGCCTCGGAGGGTAACATTCTAGGTGCAATCTCATGGTCATTCGTGACCGAAGTGGGGTCTCCGATATATATAATAAAAATCTCTGAATGAGACTTCTTTATCAATGTACCTGAAGATACCCAAACTGATGAGTTGAAACATATGTTGTACCTAATAAAAGTCTAATATGAAATCCATCTCCTACTATTAATTAATACAATATATATATGTGTATATATATTTATATATATATATATATATGCAGCATGGAATTTTGTCAGTGAACAGGGCACGGCCTTTGAAGCGACGGAAATATTTTGACAAACTAAATTTAAATGTTGAGTGAATCTAACGGTTTTTGTGTGTTTTTAAATGGCTTATAAACACCTTCCACGCTGCAATTGTTTTTGCTTTAGCACATGTTCTCAGATCAGGTCACTTGCTATGCAAGTACATCTCAGTAATATATATATAGGTTTGGTACAACAAACAGGTGAAATAGAATTCAGTACATGAGTATATATTTCTTTTATTATTTTTAACAACAGAAAGTTCTAAAAGTGAATCAAAGGCCAAGGGTTTTGTACATGGCACTTACCAAAGCGACAATTTGATTAAAAATAAAAAGTATACATATACACATGTATGTACGCATGTATATATGTGTGTGTGTGGTTATATATAGCTATATGCTTCCAAGTGTTATTATTAACCATCATGCTTAGCTCAAAATGCAAGTCTTAGTCTCAGAATGTTATAGAAGACGAAAACGCTAAAGGGGGTTTTGAATCACTGTGTGTGTGTGTGCTTGAAACATCTGAAGTCTAATAATGTTTAGCAAAGATCTTCTATCAATAGCAGTATGACTTCGTAAATTCCTGCAGGTCAAACAATAAGTCACTGACCTAAACACCCACCTCTACTACTGCTGCATTTAAACCTTGTGTAACAATGTTTTCCTGTCAGGTTTTCCTACTTCTAAGATGGAGAAGTGAGGTATGTTGCCATGATCCCCATAACCTTCCAAGTCAACAGCATTCTTGAGAGAGAGAGAGAGAGAGAGAGAGAGAGAGAGAAGAGAGAGAGAGAGAATGAGGAAAGAGTTCTTGCTTTCTTGTGCTAAGTTCGCCATAAGAATCACCTTGTTTCCTGAACGTGTACATGACTAAATAAGAGATACCTATTGAAAATTAAACTACCATTTATAGAAACTGACAACTAGTTGAAGCTAAAATGTGTTACAAAGAAACTACTACAGTAACAGCAGTTTCTGGCACACGAATATATACATATATATATAAGCGGAAAAGTAATAATGCTTTCTATCTAAGATGATAAACACTGCTCAACCAGATTTTATTATTAAGAATGATGATGAATATTCAACGATATGACGGCTCGGTATACTAGAAATAGTAGTAAAATCTTCCTTGTAGCTAGCTCCATCATCTTAAATATAAATGATGCACTGGATTATGAAGTCTTTGATACACGTAGAAGAGGTTGAGATTATCCTGGTTGGAACAACTTTGATCTGAGGCTCTGCTTGATCAGGGCTAATCTGAGTCAAAAGAACAACACTGACATTTCAGCTATGACCAATAGTTCAAAAAGCAAATACTAATCAGTTATACACACACAAGTTGTCCATATCTAAGGGAAGGCTATGATGTAATACAAACATATATATATATATATAATGTGAAGGTGCATGGCTCAGTGGTTAGAGCATCGAACTTACGACCGTCAGGTTGTGAGTTCGAATCCTGGACCGGGCTGCGTGTTGTGTTCTTGAGCAAGACACTTTATTTCACGTTGCTCCAGTTCACTCAGCTGTAGAAATGAGTTGCGATGTCATTGGTGCCAAGCTGTATTGGCCTTTGCCTTTCCCTTGGATAACCTTGGTGGCATGGAGAGGGGAGGCTGGTATGTATGGGCAACTGTTGGTCTTCCGGACTTGTGCCTCGGAGGGTAACATTCTAGGTGCAATCTCATGGTCATTCGTGACCGAAGTGGGGTCTCCGATATATATAATAAAAATCTCTGAATGAGACTTCTTTATCAATGTACCTGAAGATACCCAAACTGATGAGTTGAAACATATGTTGTACCTAATAAAAGTCTAATATGAATCCATCTCCTACTATTAATTAATACAATATATATATGTGTATATATATTTATATATATATATATATATATATGCAGCATGGAATTTTGTCAGTGAACAGGGCACGGCCTTTGAAGCGACGGAAATATTTTGACAAACTAAATTTAAATGTTGAGTGAATCTAACGGTTTTTGTGTGTTTTTAAATGGCTTATAAACACCTTCCACGCTGCAATTGTTTTTGCTTTAGCACATGTTCTCAGATCAGGTCACTTGCTATGCAAGTACATCTCAGTAATATATATATAGGTTTGGTACAACAAACAGGTGAAATAGAATTCAGTACATGAGTATATATTTCTTTTATTATTTTTAACAACAGAAAGTTCTAAAAGTGAATCAAAGGCCAAGGGTTTTGTACATGGCACTTACCAAAGCGACAATTTGATTAAAAATAAAAAGTATACATATACACATGTATGTACGCATGTATATATGTGTGTGTGTGGTTATATATAGCTATATGCTTCCAAGTGTTATTATTAACCATCATGCTTAGCTCAAAATGCAAGTCTTAGTCTCAGAATGTTATAGAAGACGAAAACGCTAAAGGGGGTTTTGAATCACTGTGTGTGTGTGTGCTTGAAACATCTGAAGTCTAATAATGTTTAGCAAAGATCTTCTATCAATAGCAGTATGACTTCGTAAATTCCTGCAGGTCAAACAATAAGTCACTGACCTAAACACCCACCTCTACTACTGCTGCATTTAAACCTTGTGTAACAATGTTTTCCTGTCAGGTTTTCCTACTTCTAAGATGGAGAAGTGAGGTATGTTGCCATGATCCCCATAACCTTCCAAGTCAACAGCATTCTTGAGAGAGAGAGAGAGAGAGAGAGAGAGAGAGAGAGAGAGAGGGAGAGAGAGAGAGTTTGTCTATAAACTAAGTTGAATGTCTTTGTATTTTTGTCTATGTTCTTGGAAGATAGTTTATATAATTTAAAGCATACACACACAGACACACACATACAGCATAAGCACATACAAGACTGTTCAGGCATGTATAATTCTATGTAGTTCCACATATGTATTATACATACTCATACAAAATTATCTACCAAATTCACAATCTCACAGATACTATTACACACACACACACACACACACACACAACTATATATACCCACATATGCACTTAGGTGTAGGTGTATCCATGTGCAGGAATGTGTACACATGTTATGTATATGCTTGTTAGTGAGAATATAATCCATCATGTAGTCTCATTAAATTATATACACTATCGATCAAGAACATTGACAGTTTTTGTACATGGTTGTGTGTATTTACACTTTGCTTGCTTAAACAGAAGCTGTGGTGAAGTGATGGTGTGTTACAGCTGTTGATTCTCTTGTCAATAAACCATTTGCTTGCTGTGTGCCTCCAAAGCTGTGTGAAATAAGAGACCTCTTACTTGAAAAACAGGTAAGGGTTAGCAACAGGAAGGCATCTGGCTGTAAAATAATACCTCGGTATCATTTGTCTAACCCATGCAAGCAGGGAAAAACATACACACATGTGAATAAAGTTCTCTTCCAGCCAAGCCCTAATACAAACCAAATGACATAACTGGAGTCAGTACCACTGATGGGCAGGAGCTGGTGGAAGTTTGACACTTGACCTAACTGGGCAATAGAATTTGTGATTTATGGGAGGTTGAGAGGCAAATTAACCCTTTAGTGTTTGCATTATTCTGCCCAAATTAATGCTTCTTTATCCACATTGTTTTGAATTAATCATGCATTATCTTGTAGCTATGAGATTTTGATGAGAAAGTTGTTAATTTTTAAAACGACATTGTAGGTTAGGTGTGAGAGGCCAGATCTGGCCAGTTTGACCATAAAACAGGCAGAATATTTTGGCCGGATATGGCCGGTTTAAATGCTAAAGGGTTAAATAGCAGGATGAGCAAAGCTAGTTTAACATTTGAAAGGTTCAAAGAGTGACTGTGGAACAACAAGCACATTATGATCCATATAAGAAACATGTGTGTGTGAGAGTGTGTGTGTGTGTACAATGTATGTATGTGTTTGTGTATATATATCAGACAGATGGTTCTCAGTTGTTTGCTCAACTGAATTGCCTGCTTAATGACATAATGTGTGTCTGATCAGGTAGTATATTTGAATTACTTTGAATGGCACTTTCCCCAAGATGCCATGCAGTGAGATTGAACCCAAGACTTCCTTGTTATGAAGCAAACGTCTTAACCATTCACTCATACTGCTTATGCACACCTACACACATATATCATATATATAAATATATTAGGAACACACATACATCTAGAACACACACACACACACACACACAAATCAAGCGTTTCTATGCTAATATAGGTTGGACAAGTGTTACTAAGACAGTATTCCTTGGTCAAATGCCTCATTGCTACCAATGCTAGCTTACTTTTCAAGTTAGGTATTTTTTTTATTCCACTAGCCTTTATGCAAACTGAAAACCATTATGCTTCAGGGTCTATTGTTTATGAGAGAGATACATTATTACAATTTGGTTCATAGGGCTTTGTAAGGCCTATATGTATAGTAGAAGAGTTTTGACAAAAGTGCCATACAGTGGGCTGGAACCCAAAACCAAATAGCTTCAAAGCAAACTTAATTTTACACTCATTCTTACATTTATAAGTTTATTTATATATAGAAAAATAAGCAAATATGTAAACACACACACATAAATATATATATGCACATAAATCTATCTACACACATAACCACACCTAACGTCATAAAGATATTTAAAATATATGTTTGTGTGTGTGAAAGAGATCTATGTATACATGTATGACATTCGATCTTTCTTTTATTGATATTTGTACACGAGATCAGTTAAAGGGTTACAAAATTTGAATGACATCCGCCCTCACATCCCCATCACCCCCTTCTTCATCATGTAATCCTTAAATGAGATGGGTTAAGTAAATGAAATAGATAAAAAATCGATGCCGGTGAGAATCGTGCAATTATTCAATAAAAGTACAATATATATATATATATATATATATATATATATATATATATATGTGTATGTATGTATGTATGTATGTATGTAAAAATAAAGAATAAAAGGAAAAAAAGAAAGAAATGTCGTTCAATAGAGTTCAATGTTTATCGGGTTACTTATATGAAGTACAAGATAAAAAGCAGGGTTTTATCAAAGGGAATTCTATTTCAAAGCTTAACAAATACCTTTCTCCACTGAGAATAAAAGAGCATAAGCTATTTTTTAAAAACATTTTCCTTAGGTTTGTTACTGTTGATGTGAAAAATCATTATTTATTTAGATATTACTACACATCTGCTAGAAAGTATATTTGCTGTAGATTTCCATTTAATAGTTAAAATAGTAAAGCTACCAAAGATAGACTTGACTTATCTGATATTTAGTTGGTAAAGCAGAACATGAGAATAAAGAAAATATGAAATTTGGTTTTAGCATTGCGAATATTTTTATTATTCTTCATTATTATTATTTTTTTTTTTCCAGTTTTCATTTTCCTCAACAATAGAAATCTCCATGGAATTCAGTAAATATGCTAATATAGACAGAAGAAATTTCAGGTCAACATTAAAATAAATGCGTTTCACAAATGGAAGCCATATATTCTATTTGAAGTTTAATTCAATATTGTCTTATCTAGAAAAGAAATGATAAAAGAAATTATAATAAACACAAGAAAGAAACAAAACAATTTTTATATTCAATTGTTAAAAGCCTGACTAGTACTGTTCACTATCTTTTGTGTACCTCTTCCCAGTAAGGAACAACAGAGATGAAGAGA
This sequence comes from Octopus sinensis, assembly GCF_006345805.1. NCBI lineage: Eukaryota > Metazoa > Mollusca > Cephalopoda > Octopoda > Octopodidae > Octopus > Octopus sinensis. The sequence goes on along the minus strand of NC_043000.1, from coordinate 125,760,928 downwards.
TACTTTAAGTATTCTAGCTTATTTCTCCCATATAAAATATTATATATCATATCTAGACTTTTTAAAACTGTTTAACTTATTCAATTTAGACGAAGTAGTTGAAATTTTAAAGTCAGTGTTGGTGAGGGGTGATGGTAATGAAAACCACTAGCACTGCTGCCTTCACTTACATTACCAAGAATATGCAAATACAATTTCTTCCTTTTCTTCCTGCTAAAATATAGCTATGTAAATCAGGCTTCTCTCAGAAAGAACATACATTTCTCTTTAATAGCAAAAGTATGGTACTCAAGGATCTAATGATTTTAATGAGTGATAAATTCTCAATGATTAGGATGTGCAATTAATTAAAATTGATAAATCAATGACATATTAAAGATAATCTCTCCATCTCTCTTTCAAAGTTTTAAGTTGGTGTTCCCCCTAGATATATTTCTAATTAAGTCAAAATAATTAACATATATTTCATGACTGTTACCTTATCTATCTATCACTCACTGTGCGTGTGTGAATGAGAGAGAGAAAGGCAGAGATTAGAAAAAGCTAGTAGATATTTAGCTTCTAAAGAAGAAAGGCTACTATCAAAATTAAAAAAAAGTGTTAGCAAAATCACACAACAAAACCTGTACTTTATCTACAAACTGTTTTTTTTTTTAAAAAAACATTAACTCGAACATAACTCTGAGCCCTAGTCACTAACTTCTACTTTTTCTCTTTCAGAATCGACATTTAACGATAGAGGAAGCACAGATGAAGAAAAAGAAAAAACAAGACCAAGAAAACAAAAACGATATAATAGTGCCTCAGAAAAAATGTGCTTCAATAAATAAAAGGAAGAAATTAATTTGAAAAAATTGACAAATAAAACGAAAGAATGTCAAGAATGGATTACAAAGTATTTTCCAAACACTTTCCATGCTGGATTAATATTTTACTATTGTGTTATAATACACTATGTTCAGCTGAACATTATCAAGAAACGACAACGGCAATGAACTCCAAATCGTTGTCAGTGCAATATAACAAAATTCCAATTACGACAGAAGGCTTTCCAAATAGAATCAAGAATGTTCAACTTTTCAGGGTAATGGAAACAGCAAGTTATCATTTACCAGCACTTAAAGATAAACAGCTGGCACTTAATGACCTCCCAAATTTGATAGCTGCAAGCACAGAAACACCTTTACATTCTAAAAAATACCATCAGCAGAACAACAACAACAACAACTATCAGTGGGCTTATAGTAAACATAAAGAACGGAAGAATTATAGTCCACATTTAAATCTGTCACTTCGAGACATGAAGACTAAACAAGATTCGAGATTTTCTAGCAAGTGGCGCCAGATAAGTGCTCTTGGAATACATTCTAGTTCTGTAAAAACTCCAGAGTTGAGTAAGGTTTCACCTGAAAATGTTATGGTTTCAGGCCAGCCGCCACTTAAGAGCTCATCTTTTGATCAACAGAATCCAGTGACTAGTCAGGATAATTTCAATGAAAAAAGAAAGCATCCAGTTCTAACATCTTTGCACTCAGTTATGACAACAAACAAAATGTCTATAGCTGATAATACGATACAATCATCAACATTGCAACAGACAGTTTCAGATGCTATGTTGAAAACAGATCCACAACATAAACCTGATAGAGTAATACTTCTGTTAACACCTACACCTGTACTAAGTACCTTGACAACACTTATTAATGAAACTCAGTTTGAAAACTATTCAACAACTGAGGAGATGCCTCTCAAAGAGGCAAATTCCAGTGATATCCCAGAATATTTAGCTCAGCCACCGTTCCTTTTAAATGTAAATGACAAAAGCAGTTTGAAAGGTTCTCAAACTAAAGAAAGATCCCTGTCAACAAGTGAAGATTTTGATCCAAACTTACCCCCACTTGCACAACCAGCACCAAGCACCCATATACGGTATGGGTCATCGAGAAGAAAATATGATAGTAAAAACTTACCCTATACAAACCCACCTAAATATGGTACACAACGACCACCAAGGAATATATTATCCTTAGATGTTCATTCCCATCATCATCAAAAGGGAATAAAACCTACTCTGATGCCTTCAAGAAGTGGTCTGCTTCATCTAACAGAAGATTCAGAAACCACCAAAAGCCATAAACCCTTAGTTACAAACAAAATCAAAGAGTTTACTAAAAAGGGTTTAAATGGGAAAATGTTGGCTGCAGTGACAACAGAATTTTTGAGACCCTCAGAAATGATACCAGATATACTTATTGTGCCAACCAATTCCCAACACACACACCCAACACCAACTAAACATGGATTTCTCAAACCTGTTCTTTCTACTCCAACTTCAGCAACTGCAGCATTATCTTTAAAAACAAAAAATAAGCATCTTATTCTAAGTGCCACTGCAACTTTGGACCCTTCTAAAATGACACATCTGTGCACAAAACCTTGTTCTGATGATGCCAACTGCAAATGTTGCTCAGATGAGGAGTTGGTTTCAGTTGAATCAACAGAGCAAGTAATCCCTAAAGAACCAACAGACAATGTTACACCCCAAACTGATGTGTCGACCCAAAAAAACCCTTCCAAAACGTTGACACTCAGTGCTGGTTTTGGTATTGGAATGGGCTGTTTAATTGCCATCTGGCTAATTGTTGGCCCAGTAGTGTGTCTTATCTGTCATATAAAAGACAAAGCAAAGAAAGAACAACAGATTGAAAACAAGTATAAATCAGTCTCACCAATGCAAGAGAACAGTATTGCTGAAGCTCTTGTCATGGATGAGCTGAACAAACAGTTTTCAAAGATGAAAACCAATAGGGAAAGTGAATATTTGTGGCTTGCCAGAGACAAGTTAGAGTTAGTTAGCCTTTCAAATGCAGATTCTTCAACACAAACAACAAACCAATATTTAACATCTCCCACATACACATCTGCTTTGTCATATAATTCTAAGAAATGGTTGGATAGTGATGATGATGATGATGATTATGATGATGATGATGATGATAGTGAAGATGAAAAGAAAGATAAGCTTAAATATGTACCAACAGTTAGTGTCTGAATAAAAAATATTAATAAAATATCTACCAGCAAAGAAAATGTCCCCCACCCCCATCTCTAATCTTTATTTTCTTTCTTTTTTTTTTTCATGGGAAAAATCAATCATAGTTGTTTGTAGACTGCAGACAAATAAATGATTATTCAAAAATAATATACACAGGAGGAGACAAACAACTGATATGAAGAATAAATTTCGTTTCAAAGAAACCAATAACTGATAGGAAAACAACAAGTAGAAGAATTTTTAAGATTACTAAGAATTTCATCAAAAATCGGGGAAAATCTGAAAACAGTTGCAAAAATGGGTTTAGTTTTAATCATTCTAAGCAGCAGGTATCAATTTTGCTAAAGAACACTTATAGAGCACAGAGAATGAATCTAAATGGAAGAGAACAAAGACATCAAGAGACTGTATGCAATTGTTGGAGAAGAAGAGAATTACTTGGAAGTTCTTCCATTTGAACTCACTCTCTCTGAGAATGACAGTTAAAATTATGTAACGTTAAAAATAAATAAAACAAAAGAAATAAAAGAGTCAGTAAGGTTTAGCCTGTATGTTAAAAAAAAAAAAAATGTTTGTTTTAATTTCAAACATTTATTTTATCTACATACATATACTTACATCTGAGTTATATTCAAATATTGTTACAAACACACACACACACACCTACTGTGTCTATATAAAAAAAACAAGCAAAAAAATAATCCAAGTGTATACACATTCCTGTACTACCTGTGTGTGTATAAAATCATTTACACACACTAGTGCTATCTGCATTGTGTATAAAATACAGTATATGCTAACACACATATCATTTATGTGTACAAATATACATATGTACATTTACACACTGCTTTACCTGATGTGTGTATTCACAGACACACACACACACACACCTCTATATCCACACACACACACATACACAACAATACAACACACCTCACACAATGCTGGCATTTAATTCTATGAAATTGTGTTCAAAAAATGAAATTAAAAAGCAAAAAACAAAATCATCAAAACCTCCAAAAACCCCGCCAAAAATGTGTTGTGCCAATACAAAAGAGAAATACAATTATATTTGTATGACAGAGGTTCAAATTACTTCCATAGCACAACTGTTCCCACATGAAATTGTTGCTAATCGCAGAGACATAGTAGCAGTAGTGAGAGACTGAAGGTGATGAGCAGTGTGAAATCAAGAATTCTAGCAGAGTTGGTAACAGACACCTACCAACTCTAACTACTACGAATATCTAATCAACAAAGAAATTTGAATATACATGCAATTCAATATGTCACAAAGCGTATTGATTATTATTTTATTTTTTTCCGGAAGACCACAAAATTCAGGATGTGATCCTGCATATATTTATACCATACTCATACTGATCTTTCAAAAAAAAATACAAAAAAACCAAACCAAAACAAAAAAAACCCAACAACAGTAACAAAAAAAAAAAAAAACCACAACGATGTTAGCAAGTAATTATGAACTGGCTTTACAAGTGTTGTACACTTAAAGTACTTACAGAGGAAAAAAAATTAAGTATTATGTGAATTAATAATAACGTTAATGAAAACAAAAAAAATCAGCCAAAAAAAGAAAAAAGAAAAAGTTCTATTTGCACATACGTACATAGACAGACACATGTGTACACAAGCATACATGAAAGCACAAATTATTATTGTTACACTAGACGTTAATTCAGTCATCGAGTAGAAGAGGATTATTTAAGTGTTATGAACTTTTTTGATTTTTTTTTTTTTTTTTGAAAGGGGAATTTTTCCGGTTGAGAAAATGGAAGAGAAGTTTAGAGTGAATGATGAGAGAGGTGTAAAGAGTGAAACAGAATGGCAGATTCTCTGACAAATATTAGAACAAGGTTTAAAACTTTCATAATTTATTTTCTTTTGTAATATTTAATAATAAACATTTTATTGTTAAAAGATTTCCTTTATGTTACGGGTCTTTCATTTGTTTCACACATCAGGCTTTTCAAAAGCTATATATATATATATATATATAAACACACACACATATATATACGCACACACACACATATGTGTATATACATATGTATATGCAATAATCTAATAAATATTTCAGTCACGATTTATAGCAATCTTATTGAAAGAGATAAATAAAATAACTGAATATTGTATTAAAATACCAGGTGTATTAGAACAGAAAAATGCATTGGCATAGCAAGAGTGTGTATTGCCCAAGGTAGTCTCTGGGTTTACCCCTACATCTCTGCCCACCCCCTAACCCCAAGCCTGTACTGCAGACTTCAAAGTGCCTCTCTTTCTTCACTTGCTATATTACTGAAAAAATGCCCACAAGAAAGTTAGTAAGATGAGTTGCTTTTGTTTTTAATTTATCAGTTTGATTTGATTTGGAACAAGGGGCCCTACACATGGTGAAACGACTAAAATAGATACTGTTGATGTTCTGTTTCAATTTTTGCTGGTTGATAACTGAAGACAAGACAGAGAAGTGGGGGGAATGAAAAGGGCTAACCCTAACTGAAGTGGTTAGTGGGATCTGTGAAATTCCACCCAATATGGGTAATGAGATTAAAAGTAATAGGTGCGTTGAGAGTTCTTGAGCAGAGGTGGCATGAGGCTAACAACCCAGAGTAAGAGAGGGCATTGTAATAGTGCTAGAAAAAACAGCAGAGATGGGAGGCAACATGTCTGTGGGAGACTTTGAGCTAATCGGCTGAGTAGCCTTTCTCTGGATGGGAGTCTTAAAATGGCTCTCTGTCTGTTATGAAGACAAGAGTTCCAGTTGATCTGATCAACGGAACAACCAACTCAAGAAATTAACATGCAGGTAGCTGCACTCTACAGACACATGTACCCTTAATGTAGTTCTCAGGGAGACTCAGTATGGCACAGAGTGCAACAATGCCAGCCCTTCGAAAAATATAGGTACTAATCATTTTTTTCAGCTGAGTGGACTGGACCAATGTGAAACTAAGAGTCTTGCTCAAGGATACAATATTCTGCTGGGTATTGAACCCACGACCTTACAATCATGAGCCAAATACCGTAACCATTAATCCGTGCACCTTCACAACATGCTACAATAGTGGCAAGCCGACAGAAAAACACTGATGATCTAAGAGATGATTGGAGGATAGAGTCAACAGGTGGGTGGGTTCCACAGTGGATTTACACCTGACAAAGCTGAAAGCACAGGTGACATTGAGAGCAACAACACTGTTACACTAAACTTGAAGGCAAGGGACCACAGGGTAATGGTGCAGGGGAGTAGGTCCTCAGCAAACCTTGGTATACAGAAGCTGTACTAGGGTCTTGATGGCCAACTCCAATAACTTTGGTTTATTGGAATACAGAGATTTTCCTAGGAATACACATGTATGTGTGTGTGAGAGAGAGAGAGAGAGAGAAAGAGAGAGAGAGAGAGAGAAAGAGAGAGAGAGAGAGAGAGAAAGAGAGAGAGAGAGTTAGAGTGGGGAGTTTAAGACTTTTGTGTGTTTAAGGGTGATTTCTGGGTTGCATTATTTGAGGCTAATAGAAAGGACATTGTCAGGTATGGTAGCCTTTTTAGTTTGAAGTGAATGGAAGTGCTTCTATACTTGGTGTGGGCGGCAAGCTGGCAGAAATATTAGTACGCCAGCGAAATGCTTAGTGGTATTTCGTCTGCCATTACGTTCTGAGTTCAAATTCCGCTGAGGTCGACTTTGCCTTTCATTCTTTCAGGGTCGATAAATTAAGTACCAGTTACGCAATGAGGTCGATGTAATCGACTTAATCCCTTTGTCTGTCCTTGTTTGTCCCTTCTATGTTTAGCCCCTAGTGGGCAATAAAGAAATAATATGAACGTTTATTACTGAATGTGTTGGAGCTGACTACCAAATGGGCAGCAAATGAGCAGACTGTATCTGCAAGAATATTGTTCCTAGAACCAACACATTTAGAAGAAATCAAATGAAATAAGGATCTGAGGAATAAAGTGAGAATCCTTTTGGTAAAAAGTCAGCAGGTGAGGGTGGGGCTGTAGGGTAAGAAGTTTGGTTCCTAACCACTTGGTTCTGGCTCCACTGAGTGATACTTAGTGCAAGTATCTTCTACTATAGCCTTGGGCTGACCAAAGCCTTGAGTGGATTTGGCAGACGGAAACTGAAAGAAGCCCATCATATATATATATATATATATACACACACACATATACATATACATACATATATATATATATATATATATATTCATATGAATACATACATCATATATATATACACACACACACAGACATGTATACATATATATATATATATATATACATACATATACACATACATACATATACACAAACATATATATACATATATACATACATATACATCCATCCATACATATATATATATATATACATACATAAATACATATATATATACATACATAAATATATATATATACATATATATACACACACACACACACACATACACCCACATATATATATATCTATGTGTGTAAGTCTTTGCGTCTGTGTCTGTCTCCCACCACAGCTTGATAACCAGTGGTGGTGTGTTTACATCCATGTAAGGGAGCAGTTCAGCAAGAGAGATCGACAGAATAAGTACCAGGCTCAAAAAAGACATAAGTACTTGAGTTGATTTATTCAACTAGAATTCTTCAAGGCAGTGCTCCAGCATGGCCGAAGGTTAAAGACTGAAGCAGACTAAAGTTTAAAGATAATGCATGAGTGAGAGCCAAGAAGAATTGTGAGCAGTGCAATCACTGATGACAATGGTTTCGGAGAGGGACGAAGAGAGATTGCTGTTCTAAATGTAAAATAAGATATGGTGGAAGAGGTGTCGATGATTTGGAGGAGTTTGGAGAATGGTAGAGGAAGCAGATGTATTATGGGAAGACTTTGAAGCTGAGTAATTGCAAGTCTTTGCTGCTGATATCCAGGAGAAAGAGATGATTCGCAGGGAGAATGAAACCATGTACTATCTTTCAGAATGTGGCCTGGACAGTAGAGCTGAGTGATGGATAAAACTGAGCAATGGATAGAACTGAGTGATGGATAGAGCTGAGCAAAAAATACACGTGACAGATAGTACTGGGCGATGGATAGAGCTGAGTGACAGGTAGAACTGAGTGATGGCGAGAACTGAGTGACAGATAAAGCTGAGCGATGGACAGCGGTGAGTGATGGATAGAACTGAGTGAAGGATAGATCTCAGAGATTTCTTTTTATTTCTTTACTACCCACAAGGGGCTAAACACAGAGAGTACAAACAAGGACAGACAAACGGATTAAGTTGATTATATCGACCCCAGTGTGTAACTGGTACTTATATAATCGACCCCAAAAGGATGAAAGGCAAAGTCGTCCTTGGTGGAATTTGAACTCAGATCGTAATGGCAGACGAAATACCGCTTAGCATTTCGTCTGGTGCGCTGACGCTTCAGCCAGCTCATCACCTAGATCTCAGAGATTTGTGTTTCAGTTATAAATAGGATGTGGGGTTTGCATGTTAATAAAAGGTGATGTGTGGTATCAAGGTTGGCTCGGAGTCCACAAATGCTAGTAAAGAAAGTGAAGAGTGAATTGTCTAATGAGGTTAGTTTTAGACATCTAGTGAAATGTGAAAGTTCATAGAGTGCTGCAAGATCATGAAAACTCCCAACAAACAAGCTTGATCCCTGCTTGCAACTGAGTAGGTACTTATGAACGCAATCGTAATATGGTGATGTTAAACTAGGGACATAACAAGCTTTAACCCCACCCTCTAAAAATAAATAAATAAAGTTCATTTGAGGTCAACTTATTTCTGTTTATCTGTTAATTAAAACTGTGACTTTGTATTATTTTTATATAGCACTTTCTATATTTAGTTAAATGTTAGTAACATTCTAGTTATTTCTTGCTTCTACAACATCCTAATTTAAACAGATTAATTAACTATTCAAACATAACATTGATAAACAAACATTACAAATATGTTCAAATAACCGAAAGTTATCGTAATTTCTCATTAAAGCAAAGGAAAATGATTAGTAATGAACCATATTCAATTAACTCTGGTTGAATTAAGAAATGCTTCACATTCTTCATTAATTTAGTAAAAACCTTGCTCACAAGATAAGACTGTTGCAGTAACATTCCAGTTATTTTTAACTAAAAATCACACTTGAAATATTTTTAACAACTGATTCTCAATCAACAGTAAATGCTAGGACAATGCTCTTGTTTTTACATCGTAACTAATTTAAATATGGTGAGAAAATACAAATATATATATATATATGTGTGTGTGTGTATATATGTGTGTGTGTATATATATATATATATTAACACAGACACACACACACACATATATACACATATATACACACGAACACACACACACACATATATATACAAACAGACATACACACACATATACACATACACACATATATACACATACACACAAACACACATATATATATATATACATATACATATATATACAAACACATGCATACACGCGCATGCATGCAACTTACACCCACCTACCCACGCATGCACAATGCACACACACCTACCCGCCTACATGCACAGATTGTTCACAGCAATACAATAACAAATTGAGCATAAAAATTTCGTTCCCAAGACAAAATCCAGAATTTATAGAATCGGCAGAAAAGAAAAGAACAAACTGAGAGAACAGCATTTAATTACTGCAACAACAGTAAAACAAATAAACGAACAAACTCAAGGATTTTGAGACATTATTGTAACACTATAAAATTTTTAAAATATTCCTCTTTAAGAAGACGTGTCAAAGGAAGGCTTTAACTAATTATATCGGAAAACAGTTCAAAAGAGATTGAAAGTTCTATCAGTTTTATTGATTTTAATGATTTCATTTACCAATTATAAAATTACATTTGTTTTTTCTAACACGCAAACGAGGAATAAAACTGTAGAGCAGAAACAGCCCAGCTAAAATGCAAAATGTTAATTTGCATCATTCTTCTGTTATTATACTAAGTTAATTTTACTTCGTGTATAGAGAAGGATACATACAACCTACAACAAATTTCTCGTCTTCTTAATCATTTTATCATTATTATTCTTAAGGTGGTGAACTGGCGGAATTGTTGGAGCATTGGATAAAGTGCTTGGCGGTATTTCCTCCAGCTCTTTACATTCTGATTTCAAATCCTGCCGAGGTCAACTTGGCCTTTCATCTTTTCAGGATTGTTAAAATAAAGTACCTATGAAGTACTGGAGTTAATGAAATCAACTCATCCTTTATCCCCCAAATTCCTGACCATGTACTAAACTTTGAAACCATTATTATCATCATCATCATTATTATTATTGCCTCTGCCTTAGCGAAGGTGAGGTATTGTTTTCGTCGTGTTTGTTTGTTTGTCCATGGACAAGATATCTCAAGAACTGCTGGATGGATTCAGATGAAACTTTCAGGGATGTTTGGCCTCGTGACTGGCACGAACTGATTAGATTTTGGGATTGATCCAGTACTGGACAAGGATTCTGGATTATTTTTCCTATCTTTTTTACTTAATTTTTGAGAGAGGCTGAGTTCATTTTTAGTATTCTCATTTGTGAGAGCAGTCGAGTTTATTTCAGTTATTCTCATTTTAAAAATCATCTCTGGCTAATCATTGAGAGGACATTGCCTTGGTGGAGGTTTGCACTCTCTGAGTTCTATTGTTATTATTATTATTATTGTGAAGGTACATGGCTCAGTGGTTAGAGCATAGAGCTTACGATCATGAGGTAGGGAGTTCGATTCCCGGACCAGGCTGCGTGTTGTGTTCTTGAGCAAGACACTTTATTTCACGTTGCTCCAGTTAACTCAGCTGTAGAAATGAGTTGTGACATCACTGGTGCCAAGCTGTGTCAGCCCCTTTGCTTTTCCCTTGGATAACATCAGTGGTGTGGGGAGGGGAGGCTGGTATACATGGGCGACTGCTGGCCTTCCACAAACAACCTTACCCGGACCAATGCCTCGGAGGGCAACTTTCTAAGTGCAATCCCATGGTCATTCATGACCGAAGGGGGTCTTCTCAATAATAATAAGGCAGCAGTTAGCAGAAATATTACCATGCCAGACAAAATGCTTAGTGGCATTTCATCTGGTTTCATGTTCTGTGTTCAAATGTCACTGTGGTTGACTTTGCCTTTCATCCACTTGGAGATATTTGCGCTGGTAGTAGTGCTAACTTTCAACGGAAACAATTTCTTTTGTGGCTGAAACCTTGCGGATCTATTTTTAATGCTAGAGTAGACCACATGGTGGTCACTCTCTTATATTTATATATATATATATATATATATATATATATAGGGAGAGAGAGAGAGAGAGAGTGTGTGTGTGTATGGTGATTCTAGAGATGACAGGAGAGGCTAAAGTTTGATGAAACAGAAATATAGTTGAGAAAAGATGAGGGTAGATGAGTAGCAGCAAAAAAAAAAAAGGAAAAAATAGAGGAGGAAGGTGTATGTAAAGGATAGGAATAAGGAAGAAAGGATAAGTTTTTTTTCTCTGTGTGTGTACATATGTACATACGTATACATATCATTGTTTTACACCCACTATCAATATTGGGTTGGGTTGGATAGATCTGCTCCCCTAGGTGGGTCGGGGGACCTTATCTTCCTCAGTTTTAGTTTGGTTAGTTTTCTATAGCTGGACACCTTTCCAAACACCAACTACTTTATCCAGTGTACTGAGTGCATTTTTCTTGATGCTACACTAGAGAGGTAGCCACACCCTACTCATAACTAAATGGACAAACTTACAATTTCAGGGGTCACTCATCTGCCTCGTTACAGAGTGTGATGCAAAAGTGACAGCAGCATGAATGTATTCATCCTGAGATTGTAGGGTGGTGTCAGTAGTTCATGAAACTCAAGCAACAGAGCAAGGGAAGACAGTGGCCCAAGATGTGTTGGAGAAAAAGCAGGAGTATACTGGCAGAGTGACAGAAGTTTAAGACAAGCAGTATAGGATGTTAAGGATGAAGGTAGAGTGAATTTAGTACAAGTGGTATAATTCTGGGGTTTTTTCTTGTAATCAACCCTGAAGAATGAAAGGCAAAGCTAACCTTGGTGGAACTAGAACTCAAAATGTAAAGAGAGACGAAATACTGTCAAGCATTTTGTCTGGTATGTTAATGGTTCTGCCAACTCACTTCAAATAAGTTGAAGGCCAACTGAAGACATGGCTGGTAATGTCAGAGGTGGGTGTGGAAGTACAATTGGACCCCTGCATCTATGGTTTTTGGCAGTGGAACCAGGAGAGGGTATCCATTACAGTCTCCACCACAGCTGATTGTCAGATGTGGTCAGCATTTGTAAGGGACGTGGTGAACTTGTTGGTTGGAGCCAGCTCAATGCAATCTGGATGAATGCTGACACAAAGTGGTCTAATGCTGCTATCTACACAGAGGTTACGGAAAGGACCAGAGGGATTGAGTGATGTACATAGCGGCATGGTAAATGGAAAGTAGTTTGGTTTGGTACCAATAAGTAGCACAGACGAGTAATAGAGAGAGGGTCAGAATAGATAAAGGGACGTCCTAACTACAGGCAATGTATGACAAACAAAAGGGGTCCACTGCCATTTTCAGTCCCACAGGAGCATAGTATAATGAGAATTGAGGAGAGGAGGGGGTGACTGAGAGATAAGCAATGGGTATGGATGAAGGAAAGCAAACAGAGGATGGTGAGCAGAGGATAAGAAACAAAGGTCCTTACCTTACAAAAGGGAGCAATGTTTGGCTAACAGCAGAGAGAACTGCTGCAATCCTTAGTCATACTGACAGCATAATACAGTGAGATAAATAAGGGGAGTGAGTGATAGAGGAGTAATAGGGGCATAGCTCTAGGGAGGATTCATGTCTTTATTATATATAATTTTCAACCTAATTTGGAGTATGAAAAGGTTGGTTTTGAACTGTTTTCTCAAAATGTTCTGAAAATATTGCTTAAACAATGCAATTTCACAAGACGAGAGTTCTTAGAGTGACCTCCCTTGTATGAGGTTTCAAGCTGAATGCAGTGATAAATTAGACAGGATATGTTTGGATATTCTCATAAGAGCTAGAAATGAAAATGTAAAATGTGAGCTTGAAACAGCTGTTTTTACACATATCACTTGCATAACTTTTTTTAAAACATAAAAATAAGCATTTTCTTGAGAGCCTTTGTATATTTCAAGATATATTCAAACAACAGACTATTCGAGAGGAAACAGTATCAGATTACCAACTGAAACAGAGGAAATGTTAATCGTAAGGGTACTGAAAATCATGAATGTTTCAGTTAAAAATGTCATAATCTCATTGTTCAATGTCCATGATCCATACTGGCATGGGTTGGACAGTGTGACAGGATCCAACATGCCTCAGAGCTGCTCTGGATTCAAATCTCAGCTTTGGCATAATTTCTACAGCTGAATGCTTATTAACCACTTTACAGTGCATGCTGGGTGCCTTTTTTTTTTCACCAGGCAACTTGCAAGACAATGTACAGAGAGGAAAAGGTCCTCCTGACTGAAGAAAGTGTACGAGAAAATAGAGGGTGGCTTTATGCCAGGCATTGAGAAGCTAAAGTATGATTAAAAGACAAATTCAAGTCACTTACTAGAGAGGAAATATATGACTACTCCACGTTATGTGAAGGCAGGTGAGAATAGCAGGAAGAAAGATAAAGATGGAGGTGGCAGGATGCAGGAGCAAACTGTCAAGGTACAAGAAGGTGACCAGAAGAGGGAACATGGATTGAGGATCAGAGATCAAGGAAAGAATGGGTAATTTCATAAGAATGTGAGAAGAGAGTGACAGATGGTTAGAGAACTGGATGTAGTGAATGATGAGTGAGGGAGATGTATTGAAGACTACTCTACATTTAGTTATTGACTACATTTAATTATTGAGTTATTGCTAATTGATGAATCAACAGAAATTATCATTATTATTATATGTGTGTGTGTATATATATAGATAAATAAATAGATAGATAGAGAGATAGAGAAATAGATATAGATAAATAGATATATAAAGAGATAGATATAGATAAAGATGTGTGTGTATATATATATATATAGATAGATAGATAGATAGATAGACCACATGCAGTTTACAGCTAATTGGCATAGTAGTCTACATTATTGAATTTCAGTGTAACATATTTCAAGATTTGCAAATTAAGAAATAATCATTACTACTACTACTACTACTACTGCTACTAGGCAGCAAGCTGACAATTGTTAATGAATCAGTGAAAATGTTTAGCAACATACCTTCTAGTTGTTTGAGTTATTAGTTCAAATGCTGCTGAGGTTTATTTTACCTTTCAACCCCTTGGGGTCAATAAAATAAAGTACCAGATGAACACTGGTGTCCATGTAACCGGCTAGCCCCCTCACAACAAATTTCATGCCTCGTATGTATAGTAGAAATAATTATTATCATTATTATTATTATTATTACTAAAGTGGTGAGCTGGTAGAATTGTTAGCACACCAGGTGAAATGCTTAGCAGTATTTCGTCTGCTGCTTAATTCTGAGTTCAAATTCCACTGAGGTCAACTTTGCCTTTCATCCTCTCAGGGTCGATAAACTGAGTACCAGTTGAGTACCAGGGTTGATGTAATCAACTAATCCCCTCCCCACAAATTTGTGGTCTTGTGCATCCAGCAGAAAGGATTGTTATTATTATTATTATTATTATTTTTTTCTGTCTTTTTCTTTTCACCTATTATAAAATTGAAACTTAGAGACTGATGATGTCATTCCATCAATGTGTGGATGCTGGTTGCTCTTGTTCATACTTTACATTTAAATTTCTATAATTTTGAATTTTTATCACTTCTTATTTTGAACTTGACAAAGACAGACTAACTGTTGAAATATCATTCGACCAATAAAATATCCATTACAATTGAATCGCACTCTTCATCTTGACTGTTTACCTTTGTTAAGAGTTATGTCAATCCTTTTTAAAATATTATTATTATTATTACTTTATTATTCAAGCAGTGAGCTGGCAGAACTGTTAGCATGCTGGGTGAAATGCTTGGCGGTATTTCGTCTGTCTTCATGTTCTGAGTATAAATTCTACTGAAGTCGACTGTACTTTCCATCCCTTTGGGGTCGATAAATAAAGTACCAGATGAGTACTGGGGTTGAAATAATTGACTTAACCCCACCCCAAAATATTTCAGGCATTGTGCCTATAGTAGAAAGGATTATTATTATCATTATTATTATTGATATTATTATTATTATTATTATTGGTATTATTATTATTATTGATATTATTATTATTATTGAGTGAGAGAGCAGTGCATGCCATCAAAGTGACACTGGGGTAAAATATACGAAGCCCAGTATACCCATCATGACTACCTGTCTGATAAGGGTACACCAGGCACATACATCACAACCATATGTGCGCAACATGGTGATCTTATATCAAGATAAACAGCGCATGACCTTCCAGGTGGGGGGCCCAGTTAGAATTTTCTTCTGGTCGAGTAGCCTGTCCCAATCAAAAGGTCCCTGAATAAGGATTGTTTAAGGATGTTGAACGAACCACCCATGTTTCCAAAGGTGAATAATCCAAACCTCGAAGAATTCCTTTCAACACCTGGCTATGATGCTCCCCCACTACTTCTGCTTGTGATCAGATTATTGATATTATTATTATTATTATTATTATCATTATTATCATTATTACCACCATCACTATCAGCAGTATGAATATCTATAATAAAGCTGATTAATCACTTTCTGTGACTGCAATGACACTTGAGTCTCTATCGATTTTATTTGCCTCAGATAAGAAACAGGTTGTTAAACTTAATGCAAAAAAATTTTTTTAAATATTCTTATTCAGTTTACGTCACTGAACTGAAAGTTTTATATTTCAAATGTATGTTGTAATGAGACAATCAAAACAGAAATTGTCAATATTTCTCAGCAAGATTTTTCGTGCAACGCAACATTAAGGGCAGAAAGTTGAGATGCCACTGCACAATTTAGAAAGACAAGCAGGAGATAAATTAGGAGTTCAAGTTCTGCTATAGTCACTGCAAAGCATTCCAATTCACTTGTGTGAGTAGAAAGATCATGTGATCATTAAAAGGTAGCAATACTTGTCGCTGAGAGCTTTTGGGAGACTTGTGATAGTGAATTGAACAGCTTTAAAAATGCCTTGCTTAGTCAGTCTTATCACACAAGAGAAGGTTTGCAGTAGAGTCCACTTCTGTCCAGTGAGTTTATAAAAGTGATTATTCATTGGTT
>NC_043000.1:125727068-125739568 GCF_006345805.1 Octopus sinensis | reverse complement strand
CAACACAAAACTGTAGTGATGAACAGGCTCCTTGCATAAACTAGGCATACTTATTCATTCTGTTTGAAGAATTAATTTTCTCGCAAGAGATAAAAATATTTTGCTAAATTATTTCTACATAGAACTGCGTGCCAATGCAACTTTCTCTTCTGGCTCATGTTTTCTCTTAAACCACAATTAAAGTAAACATTAAACTATCAACGTTGCCTAGATAAATGTATCCTCCTGTCTAGACTGACCAATAAAAATAATTTCCATAAAACATGCTTTGAATCAGTTGAGAAAGGTCTCCATTACTACTGTACATAAAGTAGGCACAAAGAAAGTGATAGAAAATTATAGGTTGCCGTTCCTATAAAAGAGCAACAGTGTACTGATGCTGTGTAGTGCTTAGTTACTAATGGACACTTCGCTGAATGTGAATTCACCAATAACAAAGAGATATAAAACGATTATATTAGTGTCAGAGCAATTTTTCACAGTGTATAGAAAACTCTGTCTTGATACATGGACTTCAAAATCAAAGTTAAATCCAAAAGTAGAAAATTGAATTTAATCTTTCTTATACAATAAGAATGGGTAAGCAGGCATTGGAAATCTATAACCTTTTAGATTTGAAATCCCATGACAATCTCTTATTTCCATCCCTTTTATATTCTAAGCCATGAAAGATTAAATGTCATTGTCAAAATATAAACAGTTAAATGGTTGAAAACTAGGCAAAATCTAGCTTAAACACTGCAGCGACATAATTTTCTAAACCACAGTAGCTTCTATTTCATGTGTCACTGAAGGTAGAAAGCTCTATAGGAATTCTTACATAAAGAGCCATATTCTATAGCAAGTTAATGAGAGAGGAAAAAATACAGAGAACGAAAAAATGAATATTACAATACATTGTGATACGAAGTACCCTTAATAAATAGCAGTTTGGTGTTTGGCAAACAAAGGAAAACTTTTGTAACTAGAAATAAAAGGAAAATATTTCCTTTATGCCAAGCATATGACAGGCTCCATTTAGAGCAGTTCAATATGTGATGGACATCACATTTTATATGAGTTGAACAGATTGGCAGATTTCAAAGGAATTCAATAAATGGTGCTGAATTTGAATTGCATAAGCATTAGGAAAAATTCTCTCTATGAAACTCGTTTTATTATCCCTGAAATATGTATTTCTATGCCATTTTCTTTTTTATTTTTCCTGGTATTATTAATGGAACCGTTTTAGTTGGTGCTATATTTTTAGTGCAAATCTCATAAGGTTTTCAGTGATTGTGAAGGATGGAATAATTGGCTGATATCCGTTAATATTTAGTCCAACTTTTTCTTTAGAAAACTTGTGTGGAAATATTTTCCCCCCTATTTTCTTTCCAAATTTTCATAAATCCACAACTGGTACCATTTTAAACTAAATAATCAATTACAAAGTAGAAATAATACTTAGTTTCACCTTAACAGTAGAGAGGCAAGTACACAAGGGACATAATAAAGGCTGTAGAAAGTTTGAACTCATAATCTTGAAGTCAGGTATTGAACAGTTTTACAGCCAATACACTGTAAGAGTTATCAAAGCCTTATATTCTAAAGAAACTGCATAAAGTAAGAAACTAAGAAAGTTTGGACTTAGGGAAAAAGAAAGATGCATTTGATAAGGAAACCATAAAGGTAAAAGAGAAGAACAACATCTGTGGTCATGAAAGAAGAACCAAAAAGAAGACATTTTTGAAGTAGAGATTAAAGGTTTACCTAGTGGCTAGATTTTGATAGCAGCCAAGTGCAACATCCATTAACTGATATTTTAGACTGGCATCTAAGTGAATCTTACAAAGACTCAATAACTGATCAAGGATTATAGACTTTTTGATTTAAAAGGGAAGCGAAGTTTGTTGTAATCCTAACAATGCTGAAAAATGGTTTATCTACGAGAAAAATATAGGAGCTCAAAAGACCTTTCATATACAGAGGTTGTAAGAATTCATGGTCAATCAGGAATTACAATTGGAAATACGCAAAAGCAGGAGTGCAGTATTACCATTTTAGGAATCTAGAGTCATTTTGAGGAGTTGCTAAGAAGGAACAAGAAGATACCCTTGGAAAATATTTGTGCCGAGAGGGTAAACCGGTTTAAAAAGTGCTTTATATGTTTATGTATTCATGGAGCTTAATTGTAGCTTTAACCTGTTGCGATAATATTAAGATATTGTAATAATTTAACGCAAATAATGTATTTCAATAAGAATAGAAATGGCTGAATTGCCACAAGATGCTGTATTTAATAGCTGTCACTGCTGTGATAAATACCTTTTTAAACTTGTCTGGAGTCTATTAGAGAATGCCAATGGAAGTGAGTAAATTACAGCTTGATTTAAATTTACTAAAATTACAACTGTCAGCAAGAAATGTGAACCCTGACCTGAAAACTTCTTGGTGATACACACATCTCCTGCGGTACATGCACCCTGCAGCATTAGCTGTTTGTCTTTGTATAAAGCTACAATTGAAGGAACTAATTATCTGCAACTCCTGGTGAATGTTATTCCTCTAGAAAATTTTCAAATTAATTGAGTGCAATACCTATAATGATATTTCGGTTACTTAAAAATTAAAAAAATATCAGCTGGCCATGTAATGTCCAGCCAACAGATACTATTTGTTGCAAGTGTTGAAAAAACAGCAGTGGGGAAATGTAAGAAATCCTTGTTATTGTTATTATTTGTTTTTGTTTTGCTGTTTTACATCCATTTTGAATAGGGCAGCATTTGTTGATGCAATTACTTCCACAGTGGATGCTCCTTGTTTTTTTACCACCATCTGACCAGCTACAGGGAATGGGATGATATTCGTTATATATCAGTTTGGTAAACTGGAGCCAGCAGTTTGCACTTTGATTTGGGGTCACAATACAATATTTGTCCCAGTAATATGTGACCCGAAGTCCGGCACCTTTACGTGGGGAAACACTTTTCTATGGTCTGCAGATATTCAGAAGAACCAGTGAGTACTATTCTTTTTGTGAAATTCACTGCAAATCTAGTTGTGTGCTATGTAAAACTATTGACAAAACATTATAAGGGTATTACATCAACTGCTTCAGTTAAACTGGCAACACACCAATCAAGAAACATTACAAAATATAATTGACACCTTGATATATTTGAGGGAAGGAACTGGTTGGAGGTTAGTGCAGTTGAGTACATATTTCGAACTGGGCACCTTCAGTGAAGGTTAAGTCATATCAGTGTGGAGGTTAATTGAAAGTCAAAGACTTGGGGATAATTTGAAAGAGTGATTCATATTTGGGGACAAGAGAGATTAAAAGGGTGGAAGAAAGTAAAGAGAAAAGGAATACACAAACTTGGAAACAACAGACTCAAGGATAGTTCTTTGAATAGAAGGAAGGAGGGAGATTGTACTGAAAAGGACCCTTTATACTTAGAAAGGAGAGAACTAAATGAGTTAGTTTTCTTTTATAATGAAAAATCTGCTGACAAAGTCATTTGGGTTGATGAATAAAGGAGATGCTGTTTAAAAAAAATACGAGAGAGAGAGAGGAGGGGTACTTGTTAGCTATATGTAAACGTGGTCTGCCAGCAAAACAGGCTGCAACTGAATGCAAAAGATATTGTTGATTGGCATAAATAGAGGTAGGAATATTTTCCCATAAACGATAGGCTCTATTCTTTCTTTGAACAGCAAATTCATATTCTTTCTGTAAAATATCTGCAGAGAATAGTTTGCCAGTTCAGGAGATGTGAGGGATACACAAAAGAAAGAATGATCGCAGGCATGACAGTCAGTATAGATATGTTTGTAATCAGCGAACTTAAACAAACTGTATGTGTATTGTGGGTGGATCAGAGGGGTTTACTTTGTCAAAGTAATGAGGCAGTAGTCAGAGAGAGAGTTATGGAAATTAAGGACATGAAATAAGAATGGATTGATAAAGGCTTCCAGTTCAATTAGAATTTGCTTTTTATTTTATTTTGGGGCTGTTCTCAGCCCTTGGGAAAACTATTGATTTTTTGTAACTTGTTATTCCCACTTCTATATGCTCTTTAGTTTGTTTTAAGCATCATGACTAAAGCCATGTAGAGCAATGTGTTCTAGGTACATTTTGCTATACATACATACATACACACACATACACACATTATATATATGTGACTTTATACCTATACAGAAAATCGAAAATTGCCTCTAAGTGAAGCACTTCACTTATCTGGAGCTTATTAAAAAAAAAAAACGTTTATGAAGATGATGATGATGATATTGGACTACTGAGAAGGGAAGTACATGTGAATAGAAAAGTACTCCCACTCGTTAATTAATATCCAATAAATGAAAAAAGAAGTCTGAAGGTAGGAGTGGATGGGTAGATGGAGAGGGAAATAAATCAGTTATAAGAAAATTCAAATAGAATCAATAGCGAATGTCACAAAATCAGAAGCTTATTTCCCATCTGGATTTATATTTCCCCCCCACTGATTTCATTAGGTAGATGCTAAGAAGAAAATTAATTAACATGCACGAGGGTTGCTAGTTCCAGTAAAAGTCTATCTTCACAGAAATAATTGGCCCTAATTGAGTGACATCTCAACGGAGGAATGCAAATACGTATTATTAGGAATGTGAAATACAGCTACACCAATAACAGAGTTGCAGTTTTAGTTGACGATGATGATGATGATGATGATGATGACAGTGATGATGGTGTTGACAGACTGAAAATGCATTAAAATTATACATAAAATAGTTTGTGTATTTTAATAAATCACCAGAGTCATTATTATTTTAATGTCGGTTTTACTATGTTAGTGGAGGCTAGATAAATGCGTAGTAGAGCATATATCTCTTTCTTTCTTTCTATATACCTGCATTTATATAATATAAATTGTCGTTATAATCATTGTCATTATCTTTATTGACATTTCAACAACCATTTCCATATATTAGCGTTGGAAAAATGTGTTTAGGGCACACTCATGTCCTAAATCGATTAGCGTTTAGATTTAAACAACAGAATATCCATAAAATGTTGTTTTTATTGGAGAACAGAAATTTCCAGATTTCCTGTAGAACATATCTAAATCTTTGGAATAATACTTTGGCAGCTACAATCAATGAGGCGTTAAAGCAACAAAGTCGTTTAGCTTCCTTGCAGCTAGAATGAAGTTCTTATCAATTAACTTGCGAATGTTGGAAAATAATAATTATTTCCTCTTTAGTTTCTGATAGGCTGAAATATCTTCTGTATTATTCCGAACAATATCTTCAGTTTGGCGAGATAATTGCTTACAAAAACATTTGTAAATGTACTGAATTCAATATCAGTTTTAAAACGTATGAAATTTATTCATGATAAGAGCTAAAATTTCATAAATCATGACCAACCATGATAATGACATCGATTAACAATGTGAACAATGATGATGATAAAGGCGATTATTATGATGATGATGATGTTGATGACAAAGGCCGCAAGAAACAATGTCAACACTATTGTTATCGTTGCCAATTCATAACCGCTTGTGATAGAAGAATATTTAGTTTTTATTACAAATAGACAGAAGAGTTAAAATATTCAAGACATAATTTTTCCAATAAATGATTTAAATATTTGAAACTAGTTCCAATCAGAGTTGTGTTTTTCAATGTGGAATCATAGTTTGCCTAGAGTGCAAACTGCTGTACCAAACTTCCCACACAGTCCTGGCTGTGCCAAACTTGAGGTATAAATCTCTCGGCTAAATTCTTCCCAGAATATAAAAATCTTACATCTATTTGCATTGAAGCCGTTCAGTTATTTTAATTGCAACATTGAATTTCTGTTGAGGAACCCATGACACAACAAAAATATTTGGAACTAAAGGCATCAGGGGGAAAAAGTAATAAGCTTCTTGTATCAAAAAAAAAAGCTAGTAGGATGAAATGGAACAAACATTTCTAACTAAAACACAAATTTGTTTCATGAAGTGATATTTTTTTTTCCAATTTTTTTCTGATCTTCTTATAAAATAACAATTGAAAATGCACCTGCAAATGGTTACTCTATTGATGGAATTACAAAGAGGTTAGAAAAGCTTGTTTCAGCAGAGATTCCAATCATGTAAAAATGTTAGAGTTGACCTTTCCACAATATATTCTAACATATTCGGGGAAATGAAAACATAATGTGTTTCAAAAAAGCTGATCATCATGTGAGGGAGAAGCACCTTTGAAAATAGTGACAACCAGAGACAATGAGAAAACAGATTTTAACAAATAAGACAAATATTCTTTACATCTTTCTCACATGTTTGAGGTGAGGTACATTTACTGAAATTATCTTGATACATGCCTGATTGTTGTTGTTGTTGTTATTGTTATTATTATTATGTTTTCTTTGCTCAGCTTCTAATACTAGAAATGTATTGCAGTGTCAGATTTTACTGCCTGTGAACAAGGAAAGACCCTTTATTTTCTGGAGTATTCAAGCAATGCCGTTTTCTCTAAGTGCTCCATTTGTATTACAACTCATATTCATTCAATAGACTCAAGATCTTTACTTATTGTTCCTCAGACTCCAACAATTATTAGTACTACTACCACCTTTTTCAGTGGCTACAACTGTTTAACCTCCCAAGCTAACCTGCCATATTTAGCAACTTTTTTCTTCTTTATCACACACCTTTATCATTATTATTATATTTTATGATAAATTAAGTACCTGTTGCGTACTGGGGTCGATCTAATTGACTGCCCCCACCTCCCCAAAAAATTTCGAGCTTCATGCCTAGAGTAGAAAATATTATTATACTTTATATTTTAGCTTTATTTTGGGGGCATTTTAGTTACTGGCCAGATCTCCACCTGAGAATTAACGTTAGTTAATATTGTTATTATCATTATTATGATCATTATTATTTTGGAGATGTGCTTGTCTGGTAAGTGATGTGATCTGAGACCATACGCTGAAACTAAAGCAATTACTTTGTGGAAGACAATATTAGCCATTCAAAAACATACGAAAACTGTTAACTCAATCATCTATAATTTGGTATCAAACTTTTTGTCACACTATCTGCAATCTGTTCACTGAGACCAATTCCCCAGCATTACTACTACTACTACTACTACTACTACTACAAACAGCTAAAAGACAAAATGATCCCAATGGAGTTTAAGTTCAAATTCCATCTGGAAAGAATAAAAGCTTAAGCTAGAATTTGGGTTCCAGGCAACATTAATGTCAACTATACCACAGGTGCATTTGTGTCACTAAAACAGAAACTGTCTTTTACTGTGTCTTATGAATTCAGTCTCCAATAAATAACATTCTTTCAAATGTAGTGGCAGGAAGTTTGAATATGTAGAAATATTGCATCTAAAAATTATCTCAGACTATAGTAATCAAAATAGTGTGTGTGTGTGTGTGTGTAATGAGAGAATCAAATTTGGTCTAATCAATACAGTAGGTATTTCTGTAATGATTCTCCTGTAATTTCATAGAGTTTGTTTAAACACATTTCTAAGCAAAGACTGTCAAGCAATCATTCTTTTCCCAGCCACTCCATCCTGGCACTGATATTTTGTACAGTAGTAATTCTAGCAGTGTGGCTGTAATAGAGATTAATAAGAGAAGCTGCAATATTGAATTATGCCAACATCACCTGTGAAGAGGGCATTAATAGTAGCGCATCACAATACAGGATCCATAATAAATATTAATATAACAAAGGATTGAACCCTCATTCCTGTGACTTATGCAATAGTAATTTAAATACAATGTGAGATACAACAAAAAATCGTGAAATGCTACTCCAAAGGCATTTTACAAATGCAGTTATGGAAAAGAGAGAAAAAAAAAATCACAGCTGAAAGTAATTTCAAATGAATTTATTTTTCTCACCAAATCTCAAAATATAAAAATATTACATTTTTCTGGGTGAACACTACATGTGATATGAATGCATTTTATAACGATAGCTAAATTTGTGCCTCGTCATGCCATTGAATCATAATCTCGCCTTATTTGCTCTAAAATCATTACTATTGAGAAATTATGACAAAAGCCACATATATAGTATGCGTGTACGCGCACGCTACAGACGGTTCGACAAGAATTTCTTTGAACTGCGCTGAAAGCTTGTCATGTTAAAAGAAAGATAATAAATTGCAGTTCTGAAAGTTATCTCCCTTCCTAAAACAAAGCGTCAAGCTAACAACGTTGTACACGGAAAATATGTGTGTAATCAAATCCATGTGCCCGATAAAGTAGTTGCTTTGTCGTTCTTTAACCCTAGTTTTACCCAGTCAAGTAGATTTATTGTTGGAGTTACTGCAGCCATGGTCATCCAGCCTTTTCGGGCATATACAAAAAGTGTAATATATAGTTTAAAAAATCATGTAACACGTATGTAGTGATATGAGCTGTGCATGAGATGTTGCTGTCAGCAAACGTTTGAAAAACTAAATCCATGACAAGAGGAAGGACTTAATATGATATAAATCTAATTTAAATGATAAACGTTGAATTATTACATAGGGAAAGTGAAGTATTACTGATTACTTTCAATAAGTGTCTCCATAAATATCCCTTTTAATAATAATAATAATGAAATTATTGTATACAGTGCTCAGGTGTACCACAACTTGTCAAAAGTGCGTATAAAGCATATGCAGTAATGTACAAATGTCTGGGAAGTGAACAGTGTATGAGTCAGATACATGCTTTGTGTGTATGGAAAGGAGAAAATCAGGTGTAGTTATTTGAATTTATTTAGTAGTTGAAATTATAAATTCAATACAAATAATATATTTTTATCTGGTTGGACCCAAACAATTAAATTCCAAAAGCTTTTCAAAGTATTTACGCTGAGTTACATCAGACTTGATATCACTTTACTTCAGCGGTCAATTTATGACAACAAAGTTGATTTTGTCATAACTTAAATGTTGATGTGTTTGAAAGGTTTATTGCGATTATGTATAAATATATAGGTGAGGGTACATGGTTTAATGGTTAGGGATATCTAATGTTGTTCCTGTCCACTCAGCTGGCGAAAATGACTTACATCTGTAGTTCAGTGGAGATGGCCTTCACACATTCGGCATGTCATGCTGAACCTCTGAGAATTAAGGCTATGTGTGTCTGTGGAGTGCATGTTAATCCATTTGTTATCATATTTCTGTTGAGATGCTCCATGTTTCTTTCAATTAATTTTAAATATAACAAAGAATTTAGTAAAATACATTAGTTATCATTAAACTAGTATTAGGAACATAAATTGTGACTAAGGTTTGGTGGAAGATTTTAATTCAGAACTTTTGAAAACAAAACATTTGTACTAGAGAGCCAGAGGCGGTTTCAGGCGGCTTGGTATCAAAAGGGTTTTTCATGAGCAGGCTGTTTTGTTGACTGGTTCAACTGGAACACTCATAGTTGTAACTGACAAAGCGCCAGGTTTTTGAAATTATGGTACTGCCTCTAGTCATGGGATAATAAAATATAAGTTATTCCTTTAACAATAATAATGAAAAATTCTTCCATTCAACAATAAAAGACATGGGGCGGGGGAAAGTAGGCAACAGTTTAAAATAGAAGATATTTACCTCAAATGATGATACAACTAGTGTTGAAAGTCCATCGACATAGGGGCCAAGGATGTTGTGTTCTCGAACCCGTAGGTTTTGTTTGCCACTAAAAAATGAAAATTAGAAGAGAATTAAAATTACTAGCAAATCATTTATTGATATCAGTAGTATTTCATATATATATAAGGACATGAGCACCAAAATAAAAACAATAATTCAAGACAAAATATATAATAGACACTCGAGGACATGCATTTAAGCCTTTTAGTACCAACTCTGCTGAGAAGGCCAGTATGGAAATATTCATATTTAATCTAAAGTGTCAATCAAAATCTCATTATAATATCATTTAATGGGCATTTATAATATAAATAATTGATCAGTGAGGGTGTGTGGCCAAGTGGTAGGGGTGTTGCATTCATGATCACAAGATCAGTGTTTTGATTCTTGGACAAGGCAGTGTGTTGTATTCTTGAGCAAAGCACTTCATTTCATGTTGCTCTACCATCACTTTGACATCGGACATGTGGCACACTCTGAAACTGTACAGGCAATGTCAATTTGATGGAGAGAATGAGCTTATGTACAGCACAATGATTTGACCCCTATAAACAAATCACCCATGTAGGCTACTCAGCAAGAAATTATGGAAACGTCTTCCTTAGACTCAAGAGACTACCAACAAATCCAGACAGGTCACCACTGTCATATTATATACACCAATTTATAAAGTTAAAAGTTACAGATGTCTTACTAAACATCTCAAAACTTTTGATTATATTGAAACTTCTAATCACAAAGGAGTTAATTATATGCAAATTTGTGAAAATAATTAGTTTGTCTAAGTTATAGAATAATATAAATTGACAAGTACTTTTAATGATTTGAAATTTTTCTGCAGGCTTAGAAGTTCTGAATATTTGTATAAAAATCTTAGAATATATTAAATTAAAATTACAATGAAAGTAAACAAACAAAGAAGTTTGCTTTAGAACCGTTGAGATGTCTTAGAAAGCTGAAGAAGTGATTTTAAATTCTCAAACTCAGGATAATGCTAATAATATAGCCTGAATAGGATAAGCTACCCCTATTTTGGAGAAGAATGTGTTAGAATATATCACACACGAAATACATAAATATACTTAATATTTATTAACACCAGTTTAAAAGATGAATTTTTAAATAATGAACAGAAATTTCATTCAAATATTTATTGGGGTGATTATCACAGGACAAAGGTTAGGGAGAGAGAGAGGGAACGAAAGATAATTTAGAATAACAAAAAATAAAAGATTATGAAGATCCCATTGCTTTTATTCAGAACATGCTGTTTAGTTCATTCTTTCAAAGTTTAATTGAGGAACAAAAAGTGTTGTTAGAAAGAAGAATCACTGCTAATTAAAAAGAATGGTGTGGTGTTACTAAGATGACCATTATGTTCAAATTGGCTAATCAGCGAAATAATATTAGTACTTAGCAAATTATTCAGTTCTCTTGCACCGCAGCATAGTTTGAATCTAAGTGTACAATTCCTGTAACTTCTGGATCTTTTTTTTTTTTCCTTTTCTTTCAGTAATACATCAAATTATTTCTGTCAATCTATACAGCTAGTTGAACCAACACTTATAAGTCTAGACATAAAGAGGAGTTTAAGACAATTCACCAAGTGCATTACCATTTCTGCCAGTAAAAATCGAAGAAAATAATATACTTAAAGTAGCTAAGTGACTATATTTTTTGTTAGCACTTCAGAATTAATCAGCCTGATATTGAGTACACCTGATAAAACATTATCACATAAAATGAACCAAAATGGTAACTCAATTTGCTAGAAATAGTAGTCAAATCTTTCTAAAATCCCACTCCACTGCCTTAGAAAAAAATACATAGCAAAATATAAGTATAGATACCTAAGATAATAATAATGAAGTTATTGTTTGCAGTGCTGCTCAGGTGCACTACAACTCATCAAAGGTGTACAGTACATAGAATTATGTACAAAAGTTAGGAAAGTGAACAGTGTATGAATCATGATATACATGGGGAAGAAAGGATAGTTACAGCCTGAACAATTTTGATCAGGGACCATCTGGGGTTTAAACATCACCAACAAATAAATATATTTCCTCTCTTTCCTCTTCTCCTCCTTCTTAAGTGTGTGTGTAATTATCATCAACATCATTTAATGTCTGTTTTCTATGCTGGCATGGGTTGGATGGTTTGACAAACTGGCTGCATTGAGGCCTTAGTCATCTGTTTAAGCATGGTTTCTAAGGCTTGATGCCCTTTCTAATGCCAATCATATCAATTGCAATTTTCTAAAGACTACAATTCCCCACAAAAGGGACAGTGCCGGGCTACGCAGAAACACTCCAAGCTGCTTCCATAAAAAGGCTGCTCAACTGACTAGCATTCAATCACTTAGGGACATGCTCCAGCCTCTGACCCACAAGCATGCTGTCTTCTGCTACTCAGCACCAACTAATCTCATAACTCCTCCACTTAGGCACTATCAACTCATTTGTCTTTCCACCTACTGTTACCCTAGTTGCATTCAACCCCTCCTACACACACACATACACTGCTTGATTGCATTCCACCCAATGATGCATTCACACAGTTGTTACTGAAAAATATTCAATTATATAGTAATTCTAAAGAATCATTACCATCATCGTTTAACATCCGGTTTCCATGCTAGCATGGATTGGATGGTTCGACTGGGGTCTGGGAAGCCAGGAGGCTGCACCAGGCCCAGTCTGATCTGGCAGTGTTTCTACAGCTTGATGCCCTTCTTAATGCCAACCACTCCGTGAGTGTAGTGGGTGCTTTTTACGTGCCACCAGCACAGGTGCCAGGAGAGGCTGGCAATGGCCACGGTCGGTTGGTGCTTTTTACGTGCCACTGGCACAGAGGCCAGTCGA
>NC_043000.1:125684568-125717068 GCF_006345805.1 Octopus sinensis | reverse complement strand
AATTTCTATTGGGATCAGTTTTTCTTTTTTCTTTATTGAATTTTTTTTTTTATAACATGCATAGGTCACATCTGTTATTGCCATTCTTATCTTTTCAACAATTTTCCATTTAATATAGTCTAAAACATTTTCTATCAAATCCCAGTAACAATTTGAGAGCTGTGTGGAATTTGATCTGAATGAAGAAATGGAAATTATAGTTCAGAGGCTTTACTACAATCAAACATTTCTTTCATTTAGAAATTAAAACAGCCATTCTGCATAAGCAATGTTAGGGTTTAATTAGTTACCTCCCTTTGACCATAAGTTGTGTTCTTACTAAATTCTTCAGAGTACTTTTATAAGCTCTAAATAAAAGTAAAAAGAACTTCCTGTCTGACCTCAACAGCATATCACTTAGTTGAAATTGTACAGGTGTCTGATGATTAATACTAAGTTTTAAGGAAGGATTTCATGAGACTTGAAGAAACAGATGAACTGACAAGTTCTGATTAATGCATGTCACTAACCATTATGCTGAATGCTCTTCACTTTGATATACATAGCCTGCTTCATGTAATACATTCACTTTTATACATCAAAAGAGAAGAGCACTCAATACATTGTGTATAGAATTGTGTTAAGAAGAGGAAAGTTAACTTGGTTTAGTATTTAAGTTACATGTCTTCGTGAACATCTCATGTAAGGTAGCAGTTCCCACCAGCACACAAATACCATAAGCTTTTTTAAGGCTCAGAATGTCAATACCAGTTATTCTTGCCTAGACAACATCAATTCTAACTTTAAATAGTACGACAAGAAAACAGTAATCTACACATCCCCTCCCAAAACGTACTTGAGGATCTCAAAACCAATCCATTTGCTTGTCTGCACAGGGATTTCACTCCTCACAAGGTATGGTATATTGAACCTCAGTTACATATTTACATGAGAGGAAAAAGACTAATTGCAAAAAAATTCAGGGAATGTTACAATCTCACAATCAATATGCGTGATCCTTTTAGTTCAAGGTAGTGATGAACACTGAACTTGCTTAATTTGATTTATTTGGAAGCTCAGAGATCAAGAATACCCTTACCACTAAGCCACGGGTCTTCCCGACTTTATACATATACACAGATGAACACATTTATATATGCAGAAATATATATAAATACACATACATACACATGTTTATACAAACGTATATCTGAATGTGGTCGATGCCAGGTCCACCTGACTGGCACCTGTGTCAGTGCCCCATGACTGGCTCCCATGCCAATGGCACATAAAAAGCACCATCCGAACATGGCTGGTGCCAGTGCCCCTGGCTGGCTGCTGTGCCAGTGGCACATAAAAAGTACCCACTACACTCTTGGAGTGGTTGGCATTAGGAAAGGTATCCAGCTGTAGGAACATTGCCAGATCAGATTGGAGCCTGGTGCAGCCACTGGCTTTCCAGACCTCAGTCAAACCGTCCAACCCATGCGAACATGGAAAACGGATGTTAAACGATGATGATGATATGCAAATATGTGCCATCAGAACAGGTCTAGGTAAAATGTACACAAAAAAGTCTAGACTGACTATAAATAGTGACAAATAAAAGAAAAAAGAAACATTTTGGAAAACCAATAGGAATCTAACAATAACTCATTGTAATGTATTATGTTGTAACATTTTTTTTATATTTTCTAAAATTTTAGTTTAGTCATTGCTTGACAACTCGTTTCCATGTTAAAAAGAAAAAAGAGAAACTTTTGTTTCTTTTTTGAAAATTTCAACATTATTTTTGTTGGAGAACCTGTTTCAAGAGTTGGAAACATTTCAAACTGTAGGCATCTTGTAGTTATGGTTTTCACAGTGGACTTTCTGAGTGGAACTTTCTACACTACCTGAGATCCGCAATATTCCATACCTTTATTTCACAAAGCAACAACACATATGAAACTAGTAACTATAAAACTTTATGGCCAAAACAGCTGCACATTGGCTCAGCCACTGAGAGAAAATATTATCATTTTATCTATTTCAAGAAGGAGAAGTGATTCAATATAGCAATGGAAACCTATTAGAATTGCCTCCACAATCTTTGAAACGAGGATGGGATAAGTAATTAAAAAGATGATTATTATTCTATTATTGTTGCATTTCGGGATGATTTCTTTTCTTTTTTTTTTTTTGTTGCCATAAAAAACACAAGCACAATATATTTGAGCTGGTAGAATCGTTAGCACACTGGGCAAAATGCTTATTTCATCTGCTGCTACATTCTGAGTTCAAATTCTGCCGAGGTCGACTTTGCCTTTTAATCTTTCGGGGATTGACGCTTTAAGTACTAGTTAAACACTGGGGTCATTGTAATTGACCGGTACCCTTCCCAACCAAATTTGAGGTTTGATCCTCCAGTAGAAAGGATTATAATTACTATTATTTTTATTATTAAGGTGTTGAGCCTTCAAAACTGTTAGTACACCAAGCAAAGTGCTTAGCGGCATTATGTCTACCTTTACGTCCTGAGTTCAAATTCTGTTGGCATTGACTTTGCATTTCATCCTTTAGGGGGTCAATAAAATAAGTACCAGTTGAGCACTGGGGGTTGATGTAATCACCTTAACCTCTCCCCAAACTTACTGGCCTTGTACCAAAATTTGAAATCATTATTATTATTAAAGAAGTGAGTTTCCCAGAACTTTTGCAGCAGTTTTACTAGCTCTTTATGTTCTGCATTCAAATCCTGCAGTCAACTTTACCTTTCAGGGTCAATAAAATAAAGTATCATTCAAGCACTGGTATTTTATGTAACTGACTTGCCACTGCCCCTGTCCCCTCAAAATTGCAGATCTTGGGTAAAATTAGAAAGAATTCTTCTTCTTCTTATTATTCAGTGAGAGAGTAGTGCAGGCCATCGCAGTCACACTGGCATACAAATATATCAAGCCAAATATACCCATCATGACTGACTATCTGATAAGAGTACACCAGACGCATGCATCACAACCATATGTGCGCGACATGGTGATCTCATATCATGATAAACAACACATGACCTTGCAGGTGGGGCCCAGTTAGAATTCTCTTCAAGTTGAGTAGCCCATCCTGCTCAAAAGGTCCCTGAATAAGGGTTGTTTAAGGATGTTGAACAAAACGTCCATGTTTCCAGAAGTGAATTATTCAAACCTCAAAGAATTCCTCTCAACATATGGCCATGATGCCACCCCACTACTTCTGCGCATAGTCAACCACCAAGGGTCATGCTCAACTGGTAAAAGTCAAACAACTGACAAGCAAATCTGTGGTACTTAGCAGAATATATGCTGTAGCCCATATTTTATACCAAGAAAAAAAAAACATGTACATGATAGCACTTCCAATTAGTCAAGATCAGAAGCCATGAAGGCTAGTGCCTGATACTGCATCAGGGCACTATTATTATTATTAATAATAATAATATTCAAGAGTGAGAACAAGAAATCAAGAATGTGCACACATGCACACACACAGATATGTAGAAATAAATAGTTTGGAGAGAATTGGTAAGACCAGGAACCAGGTTGGAATATTGAAAGACATTACTAATTGCAATTTGGTCAACAAAACACTTTTCTTTTTATTTATCCCACCTTAAACCATGCATTTTTTAAATTACAGCTTCATTGGTTGGTACCTTCCAATGGATCAGAATCTGGTTTACTGTATTTCACAGAGAGACAATGACAAACAAGTGTCTGGAAAACATGAGTGCAATAAATATAACAATTTTACCCTTTGTGCAATGCATTGGTGCATTGGTTGCCAGATGTCGAAGTGAATGCAGATCTAATGCAGCATATCAGGCTTGGCTTAGCTAACTGGTACTCATTTTGTAGCTAAGTGGACTTAAGTAACATGAAGCGAAGTGTTTTGCTCATGGAAATTACACACATCCCAGTCCAGGATCACCGCTTAGTCCAGAATCGCTGCCTGGTCCAGGATTGCTGCCCTGTCCAGAATTGCCACCTGGTCCTGGATTGAAACCACAATCATGAAACTGAAAGAGCAACACCCTAACTTTTAATCCACATGCCTTCACATATACATACATACATGTATACATACATGTATACATACATACATGTATGTATAAATACACACAGCCATATGAGTATGCATGTGTATATCTACACATATGCACAGCTATGCGGACACCAGTGTTTAGAATAAGCACAGCCTTGCATGTTGTAAAAGACAGGTAAAAGAATTGCTGTCAGGATAGGCCTAAGTCATAAAAGATTGCCTATCCTACCCTGACCATCAAGGGGAAAATGGATGCACAAATGACATCGATGATGATGTGTGGGGCTGATTTATTTACAAGTGTTTAGTGTAGATTCGAGGGTACATACAAAAGGGTATTATGCCTCCCATGTTGAATGAAAAAGCTCTAAGTTCTAACTCAGCAACATATACAGACATGTACTACAACACACACACATACACACAAACCCACACACCCACTCACGCAAACAAACAAGCTGTCACATGAAAAGTGTTCATTACCGTATGATGCAATTAGCTTCCATTGTATAAAAATATTATGTCAGTCATGAGTCTTAAAATAGCCTTAATGAGTTATTAAATACTTGACTATGTTTTTTTTTCGTTTTTGTTTTATACACAAGTTCATTTGCATTAAGGAATTTTCTTTTAATTGTAGTAACTTTTTATTTACTTTTTTTTCTTTTCTTTTTCCGGTTTCTGTATCAATGTTTGGTCACAGAAACAAACGAAGGGGGAAGCTCAAGCACGAAATATAGTGTATACACAATAATCTACTGAAAATACCCAAGTAAAAAAAAATAGGTATTTTGTGTCCAAGTCTTTAATGATTGCATAATCTTTGGGTGAGTCCAGTGGTTTTCAACCTGGGCCCATATGACCCTTGGAAGTCCATATAAATTTTATTGTTAAAATTTACGTGTAATAAAATGCTTATACTTCTCCAATACACAAGATATTTAAATTTTTTTTATATAGAATTTATAATAACATCTAATCACAAAAATACAGTAGGATTTTTTTTGTATACATTAAATGGATAAGGGTCCAGTAAATAAAACAAGAATCAAAGAAGTCTATAGGCAAAAATTGGTTGAGAACCACAGGGTCAGAGCGATCCCAGAGAATTTAATATACATGAAGTACTTAGACAAGTTTGGGCTTCTCCATGTCATACAAACCAAGAGAGCTCCAAGTGAATTCTTTTCCTTTTTCTGTTTTAAATTATTATTTTCACATCATTTTAATCAGTGATTGTGTAAGTTGCAGGTGATAACTGTATCTTAATTAGTCTTCAGATTATTGGGGGCACCACCTGCACTGTAGTATATCTCTAAACATGTTCCATAAATAAATTCCATAAGGAGATAAAGGTCTTTGCTGTAAGTTACAGGAAAACTGTCTAATAGATAAGTGTAATGCCAATGAGATTAAGGGCAACGGTAAGGATGGGAAGCCAGACTTGGCTCTCTTAACCAAGAAATCCTTTGTCTGCAAAATTATCAGGAATTAGAGTTTTTCAGGAACTTCAATTTTATTTATCATTCCTAATGTTAATATTCTAAGGATGGTTTGAAATTCCATTCTTTACAAGTACTTTACTTCCCTCCACTTCGAAATTATTCATGGTTTCTCAATTTTGATAAGACACATTAGGAGGACTGATATGTGAATACCAGACTATCAATATCGTTTACTACTTCTTTTCAGATTTTTCTGTTTGCACAACACTCAGTAATCATTACTGATTATGTGGTTGTTATTTATCCCCAAGTCAATCCTGATCCAACAGACCTATGGTTAAAGGATTTCAAACATAACAATCCTATCATTTTAGAGATATGTGCAATAACATTATCCAAAGTGTCATTTCTTTTCCTAAGACAACTGACTGTGATTTGAGAGTGGCTTGGCTATTTCGACAGGTCACATGCTTTTGTCCGGCACCTTAGGATGTCTTTAGCAGAGTCCACTCTGTTGTATGCATTTGGGTCAGACCTCTAGTCTGTGGATACCTTCCTACATCCCTTTCATCAGTCTCAGTAAGCACTGTAAAAGGTTTAGACACTGTTTGTTCCTTCTCGAGCCATGCCTGGCTCATTAGGGCCAGTTTCCCGGTTTCTTGGCATATAGGTTCCCCACCAGGACGGGACACCGGCCCGTCACAGGTGACCTGCAAGATGCAGGAGGAAAGAGTGAAAGAAAGTTGTGGCGAAAGAGTCAGTAGAAGTTCGCCATTACCTTCTGCTGAAGCTGCGTGGAGCTTAGGTGTTTTGCTCATAAACACATACATTGCCCAGTCTGAGATTCGAACCCGCGATCCCTCAACCGCGAGTCCGCTGCTCTAACCACTAGGCCATGTGCCTCCACGTTTAGACACTGTATAGACAGATAAAACAAAACAAGTGACCTCATAGACTTTCCCTTGTAGACTCACATCTAACTAAATTTATCTCAGATAAAATATTTTAACTTCATCTGAAATGTTTCTATTTTAAAAGATATTTTCATAAATCTCATTACTGTAGTTTTCTCTGTGGGAATGTATCAAATATGTATTTCAAATGTTAACAGATTTTAGGTGATGAATTATAAATTCAATCTGCCATAATTTTACTCACTTTCCTTCATATGTCTTTTAGTTCCCTTATTTTCCAATTTATGACATTAGAAATGTGAAACATATAATGTGATTATATATTAGATATTATTATATTATTTCTTCTTGACATCATATCTTAAAAGTCAGAGTGAATCTACATCACTGCCTGCATCCTACTTTAACTTATTTTACTTCCTTGTGCAGCAGATTCGTTGTAATAGCAATTAAGGTGTTTGTCCTTAATTTTTTCTTAAATCATTGATTTATAAATATATAAGCTTCTTTTTCTTCCTCCCCAAATCCATTTCCCTACAAGATGGCATTAAAGCTCCATACTCACATATAAGTGAGATGTGGTCCCTAACCCACTTGAGTAGGTAGTAATATCTATTTCTTTACTACCCACAAGGAGCTAAACACAGAGGGGACAAACAAGGACAGACAAACGGATTAAGTCGATTACATCGACCCCACTGTGTAACTGGTACTTATTTAATTGACTCTGAAAGGATGAAAGGCAAAGTCGATCTCGGCGGAATTTGAACTCAGAACGTAGCAGCAGACGAAATACCACTCAGCATTTCGCCCAGTGTGCTAATGCTTCTGCCAGCTCACCGCCTTGGAGTGGGTAGTAATACCATGTAAGGACTATCTCAGACCAGGAGGAGCCATCCTACCCATAACAACAGCATGGAGAGTAGACATGAAAAGATAATGATGACCGTAATAGTTCTACCATTTTATTTTGTCACTACCAATTTCTTATGATTCACAGTTGACGTTAGTGGTGCTGCCTTATTTGTACAGAATGTTTTTCAATATTCAATAGTGTATTCCTTATAGTCTATCTTCATACACCCTGTTGGGTTTTGAGACAATCTTCTTCTGATGTTCAATACACTTTTGTTCACTAATATGAATATATTTGCATCAACATAAATAGATTAAGCATCGAGCTATTTATCTTCTAGGAACATAATATATAGATGTCTGCACTGTTTTATGTGTTGCCAACAAGCAAGTGACCAGCTTATGGTTCTTTGTTTTAGCAATAAACAGCCATTCTCTTCAGCTAACCAGTGTTTATATTTTCAATAGATTGTCAAGTTTCTTTTGAAAGTGATTTATAAATACTTATAATGATCAAGTCACCAACATTGTTCTATATTCTGTCTTTACATGTGTGTGTGTGTGTGTGTGTGTGTGTGTGTATCACACACACGATGCTCACACAGCCAAATAATGCGCATTATTTTTATGTATTCACACATAAAAACCAGCCAAATATTAACCGACTGATCACTTAATACATTTAAGTATATTTTTAACAAGGAAAATGTTGATAGTGACTTCAAAGTTTACTGTGGGCTGGATTCAGCAGACAGTCTGATAAAGCTAACCCTCACTGACACTTCAAAGTCACTGTCAACCACTTCTTTGTAAACATACACACACACACACATTACACATATATGCTAAAACTGTCTTCCCATTATCAACAGGTCTGACTAATATCTTTATAGTATATTTATCTATTTCTGTAAATGTTCTCGTATCGTGTTTACTCATACACTGTTTATGTATCTCTTTCAAAGAGTTAATGTTTCCAGTAAAGTGATTCTGGTTTCTGTTTAATCTGCTGCTGCTATTACTACAATGCAATTTACAATACAATTTGAGATAGTAAACAACCAACATAGAAAGATGTTTCTAGAATATGCTTTGCATTTGAACTCAGACTTGGGTTTCAGTTTAATCTTCACATCGGATTTATTTTTTGGTTTTCAGACATGGCTTTCAGACTTGGGTTTCAGTTTAATCTTCATGTCGGATTTATTTCTGTGTTTGATGGCATAAAAGATGCACAAGCATATTAGATGCACCAAATTTCAGAAGTGATTAATCAAGAAAAAATTCTGGGAGGCCCAACTTCACATATAGGAGCTGCAGGGATATTTTGAGATATTTTTGGAGGAAAAAGTGTGTCTTGTATGCCATTAAATAAAGTATTCATTAACTTAATGGTTGTTGTTTAGCCTTAAATTAGCCTAGGTCAATAAGACCTATAATTAAAGGAATTCTAACCATGACCATCCAATGTAACAAGGACAGCATTATCCAGTGTCTTCTTTTTTTTTTTTTTCAACAGTAGTGTGTAGTTTGAGAGAGATTTGACTGTTATTTCTAGCTAGTCAAATGACTGTACAGAGTCTTCTTCACTGAGCCGCAGTTCTACCACCAATGTCAGAAGACAGTTATTGCACAGTTTCCATCACCACCACTACTGCTACCATCCAGAAAAACAGCACACAGGCCATTTACTGGACCCTGTGCTCTGGAGCATAGTGTCATATTTACTGCAGGAAAATTTGGGATGTGAAGGCCCTTTGATTTGAGATCAAACTTGTATACAATCTTTGGGCTTAATGGATTCATCTAATTATTGTAGCGGCATTAACATAGACGAGCTCTCATGCCTGAACTCCCATGTCAATGTTTCCATGACAAACACGAAGAACAAGGGATTTAGCAATAATCTTTGATGTATGTTGATTCTCATATCAAACCAAGAGCCAAACATGCTGCTTATACAAATATAACACCATACATTTATGTGCTGTGAGATTCTAAACGCCCACAAACACCTTTAATGTTACATTTTTTGAAATTGTTTCTATGTTATATATTTTCCCCCCTCTTCTTTATTACATTTAGCGTCTATTTACCTATCCTCTCATTGATTGTATGTTATTAGCGTTTCTATTATTATCAGTAATCTTATGCTTTTGTTCACAACAACATAACAATGAAACAGAAGCAGGACTCCACCCTTTAAAATCAAACACCATAATAATTGAAGAACAAATGGAGATTATATATACATGGTTTGCCCCTAGTGGTCAGCAGCTATTGTAAGGGAGACAATCCATTTCAGATTACGTTATTGCAGGATTGAAAAGTAATTGATTTAATAAGTCTCCATTTTGTTTTACTTACCCTTTTGGATCCAGAAGATCATGAACTTTCTCGTTATATATTTCCATATATGATACTTCTACTTTGTAGGTCAAATCAGGGTCATCATTTGTGGCTATTTTCTCAAAAAGGGCATCACACAAACGAGGTATTATTCCTTTCTCGTCTGCTGTTCCCATCATAGTATATGATTTGCCAGAACCTAGTGACAGAGAAAAAGAAGAAAAAAAGATGAACAAAAAAATTAAATATTTCAAAAACACACACACACACACACATAGGTGTATAATATGTAAAAACAAAATAAAAATCTCTAAAAGAAAAGTCAAAGTCAACTGAAAGCTAATAGATGTAAGATAGGAAATGTAATTTCTTTTTTGTCTATAATCTCTAATAATAAAGAAGCCATTTTATTTATGCCATTGCACTTTTATAGTTCACATTTTCAATAAAGTTTATGCACAATAATTAGAATTCTTACAATATTACATTTTATGGAGACAGGAGAAGAAAAAAAAGCACAGTTTTCAATATGTTTACTATTTAAAATTTCTGGATGATGATATATCCTTTCTTCAAAATATTTTGAAATATATATCTTGTCTTCAATGTATATGAAATATATATATATATATATATATATCTTATAGCTTATGTCAAATTGGAAAATAAAATGAAACAAAATAAAAGAAAATGAAGTATTGTAGTTGTTGCATTTAATTTTGTTTCTCTAGATCCTAAGTTCAAATCTTGTTTCCCTAGATCAGTCTTGATTAACCCTTTCGTTACTGCATTTATTTTGAGATGCTCAGTGTTTCTTTCAATTACTTTAAATATAACAAAGAATTTAGTAAAATAACTTAGTTATCATTAAGCTAGAGTTAGGAACATATATTGTGACTAAGGTTTGGTGGAAAATTTTAATTCAAAACTTATGAAAACAAGACATTTGTATTCAGAGCCAGAGCTGGTTTTAGCTGGGTTAGTAACGGAAGGGTTAAAGGCAATAAATCTATGATTAAAGGCATTCCAGTCACGACCATCACATCTTTTGAAAGACACATACTATTATATTATATAATGTATACTCTTCATTGTTTTAATATGGTGGTATTTGACTGGAGGAAAATTTAGCTGCTATTTGTCACAAGTTGTGTGATCCTGTAGAGCTCCTATGTAATTGTTCAACTTGCTAAAGATAACAGCCAAATCTCTCCTTCTGGTACAGAAAATACTAACTGTTATTTGTCGCTATACAACACTTCTGCCTTGATTAAAGTAATGGCTCATTATTTTTATTATCATTACATCATGGAAAATGGATGTTAAACGATGTTGATTGGTGGAAGAATAATGCAATTCTCAGTTGTCAGCAAATAGATTACATATAACTGATCAATGCATGATGAAGTCATAAATATATTTTATTTCCTTCCACTGGTATACAACTCTGATTAATTAACCCTTATGATACCAACACGCTTGAAACTAAAGTTCCATTTTAAAGTGTTTATATGAAAATTAAAACAAATCCTTAGAATTTCATGTAAGAATCTTTTATCATGTTCCAAACATAAACTTACAAATAAAGAAATTAGTTTACTAATTATCTCCAATTTTTTTATTATTTAAATATTAATCGAAAATATTAAACATTAATTAAAACAGAGGTAGTGAATTTCATTAGAAATATCATCAGAAAAGGATTAAAAAGTTGTTTTTTTTTTTAACAATTTCAAAAGTTCCTACATTTTGTAGAGCTAAAATAACTAGCAAATATACCTGCTTGCCACTCGTTCACCTGTCTTCATCTTTTGTTTTCTGTAAATTTGAATAATAAATAACTAACATCTGTTGGTTAAGTCGATGAGGGTTCCAGCAAATCTGATTAGCAGAACAGCCTCCTTGTAAAAATAAGATGCAAGTAGCTGAGCACTCTAGAGATTTGTGTACCCTTAACATAATTTTTAGGCAGACACAGAATATAGCAAGACTAGTCCTTTGAAATATAGGGACTACTCATTTCTGTCAGCTGAGTGAACTGGAGCAACATGAAGTGCCATGTTCAAGGACACATTGCACTCCTGGAAATTGAATTCACAACCTTATCATCTATGTGTCTGTGGAATACTCGGCCACTTGCATGTTCTAGAGCTAAATACCAATCTTGAAAAGGAAATAAATGCAACAGGAAAATATGCATAAAGAAGGAAGAACCATTTTTCTGACGTAGGGAAAGGTGACCAGTCACAGAATGCTATTGAAAACTTCAATAAAATGTAACTGAAACCAAAGACTAAGGCACCTTTGGAATGAAGATATTATGGAAAGATTTTACACTAATGAGTTCCCATATGTCATTAATCCTAACCCTTCTTTATTAATTAGAGGAGGAGGGCAGCATCTATGACATTTGTAAACTCAGGTGAGATCAGAATAGCTGATGTTTGATTTTTAAAGATTTCTACAGGCTGACTAACATCTTGAAGGAAAATGTAGTGAGAGAAGGAATTAGAGTATAATGCTGTTTTAAAGATATGATTGGACAAATTATTTAAAGGAAGATCTTAGTAGAGAAGACAAGAGAAAGAGAGCTGGGTGCAACAAATGGGCTTGGATAGGGGTTTTAAAAGGAGCAGATATTATTTTTAGTCGTAGAATGGGTGCAGAGAAAAAGCAATAAATTAACAATTAGATGTTGGATTGGGTTGATGCATGATGTTGACATTCAGCTAGATTGGTATTTTTTAAAAATGTGGATGTGTGTGTGTGTACACTAATGTATAGATGTGTTTACCAGCATCATATTAAATACATGAGGTTTAGTGTGGAACACGCTAGAGCTTTATAAGAGTCATCAGCTGATCAGGGAGGAATTGTTTTCCTGGCCATGAAGATGAATCCTAACTAGGTTCTCAGATGCAATTTTGGCAATGATAGACGTAAAGTCACTGATGTGAATTATAGTCAAGACTATCGAAAAGGTTGCAAGAAGCAACGAAAATTTTAGGAAAATAAAAATAAGAAACAAGTGGAAATTTTACCGGTGAGTGTGTTATAAGGCATAAAAAGAAAATGACTCTCCCCAGACACAACAGAATATGCTTCAACACATGAACTCATATAAAGAATCTTGCAAACCAAATCCAAAAACGTAACACTGATGTGAAGTTACCATGAAATATTGTCAGAGTTTGTGATGCCTATCATTTGTAGCGACTGTGAGGCCTTTAGTTGTGGTTATTCATACACAAGGGTCTGTAGTGCAAGGCCATTTGCTTGGCAGTGTGCGTTTCCATCTCTAAAAGTTTTCAGAGTTTATTTTATAAGGACAATAGATGACTGTCATGGGGTATCTATGATGGATGTGTGTTACTTATTCCTTCTTAGCTCTCACTCATCACTTGGCTATTTAAACTCTCCATCACCTTCCAGACATTATTCATATATAACCTCATTAGCAAACATCAGCAACCTACAGCCATCATAAACAGAAGCTTCAGATGAATTGTGCAATTTGGGAGAGAAAAAATGAAAAAAAAAAGCCCAAAAAACCCCAAAGAATTCTATCTACTGTGAATTTAGAGCCATTCTAAAAGAATGAGCTACAGCAAGGGATTTCACAAAGCTTGCACATATAAAGAGAAATAAATGCATATCAGAGATTTTTCTCTTTAGTTGTCTGAGTTGGCAAGTTGAAATATCTTCAACAATATGCAAAACTGTTTATGGAAATTGTAAATGCAGTGGTTGTGCAGCTTTCTTTTGTGTTTGTATAAATCAGAAATTTAGAAAAAATAATACAAAATTTCCAAAATATTCAGAAGAAGGACATTTCATGAGATGAGATGATTTTCTAAAGCCTTTGACACCAACCTGAAACATGCAGATATAGAGGGGGTGTGTATGACAGATTGTGAGTTGTGTTTTTAATACAAAGATATCATGTAACTTCCTGGATGATTGTTATGCCTAATTTTGTTGCTGTCCATTGAAGATTTTACATTTACGCCTCTTGCAAACAACTTATATCATTTATAAACAAGGTGCTTATCATCAAGATTTGTCAGGGATGTGTATCCAGTTAAATGTAAATATTTATCAGGATTAAACCTTCTCATAAATCCTTTGTATCTTAATCCCCACTTCTCTGCCTGCTATTTACAAACAAAATTGAAACCAATTGTCTTGGACATTGAATGGAAAAATTATGTGACTTCACTACTTCAACCATATCCTGTTTTACAGTTCCTATGCAAATCACAGAAATTTCTAAATCCCTTAAATACCTGCCACACTTAGACATATACACAAAATCACCCTATGACATTTCTTTCATGTAAAATGGATTGTAAAGTAATGAACGACTCTATAAACTACACCAGGAAATAAATACGGTCAGATCAAGTCTCTTCGAAAAGGTCAACAGTCGTTTCAAAGACTGAGTTGAGAAAATCTACCAAAATAATTTGATTGCTATACTTGAACAGGAAAACTGTTTTATTAGCATTTAATCTTCTTCAGAAAAGACAGAAATGATTCATGACAATTAAACAAGATAGCACTACCCTCGCAAAATGGTACAGTTTCTTCAACAACATTTCATATTACAAGAACTAAATATTCCTATTATATCATGTAATCGTATCTTTTAAATTTATTGCTTTTGCTATGAATTTAGAGAACTTCATAAAAGATTGATTTAGAGAAATGTTATTTCACCAAACTTGATCTCAGTTTATACACAAAGATTGTCAAAAAAGAAACATTAAGATAATTAATGTCTCTCAGTGACAGTGCATTTTGCAGTTTTTGAATATTTAAATAGCAGCTGAGGTTCCTGTTTAAATCCCAGATCACACCATAATCTCACTAGAAACTAACACCAATAATCAGCAGTTGAAGAGAATCCATATTTAATTTAACAATTAAAAAAAAAAATCTGATTAGA
Organism: Octopus sinensis; assembly: GCF_006345805.1. NCBI lineage: Eukaryota > Metazoa > Mollusca > Cephalopoda > Octopoda > Octopodidae > Octopus > Octopus sinensis. The sequence goes on along the minus strand of NC_043000.1, from coordinate 125,702,522 downwards.
AATTACAATACTGAGAAATCTTCCTCATCAAAGATGTTCTGCTTGGTCTGTATGCACTTTCTATGTCCTCCATATTTTGATACTACAGCTTAAACAAAAACCATGAAAATACTATTTAAAAGAGATTTTCTATTCTTTTATTGGTTTTAGTTACAGGTTTGTGGCTATGCTGGATCAGTGCTTCCAATGGTTTAATAAACCGTTTGAAGTTAGTACTTACTTTAACCCTTTCGTTACCAACCAGGCTGAAACTGGCTCTGGCTCTGAGTACAAATGTCTTGTTTTCATAAGTTTTTCATCTTCCACCAAATCTTAGTCACAATTTATGTTCCTAACACTAGTTTAATGACAACTAAGTTATTTTACTAAATTCTTTGTAATATTTAAAGTAATTGAAGGAAACAGAAAGCATCTCAAAATAAATACAGTAACAAAAGGGTTAACTTGGTACATATTACATTGATCTCCTTTTGCTGAACTGCTAGTTTACAAGACATAAAGGGACACAGCATAAATATAAACACACATGATAAACTTCTCACAGTTTCACCAACAAATCCCATTCACAAGGCGTGGGTCAACCTAAGGACATAATAGCAGATATTTGCCCAGGGTGCTGCTGCACAGTGAAATTGGATGTGGAACCAGATGGTCAAAAACTGAACTTATTAACCACACTAGTTTTTTTTTTTTTTACCTTTTTTAAAGTTTCACTTTACTTACTAAGTTGGCCACAAGTAAGTTAAAAGTAGTTCCCCATCCTTATCATCATTTGAACATCCAATTTTTTATGCTTGCAAGAAAATATTATTTAAAAAAGATTTTCTATTCTTTTATTGGTTTTAGCTACAGGTTTGTGGCCATGCTGGATCACTGCTTCCAATGCTTCTATTATATATTTTCAATCTTTTTTAAAAGCTTTAGTCAGTGAGCTTTAGTCAGTAAAAGACACCTAGCCTAGGTACCACACAATGAGAATGAACATGAAAGCATATGTTTGAGAAGCAAACCCCTTACTAGGGCCACACCAGCACCTATCAAGAATAGTCTTATAATTCATAATAATGGGCAGAGTAAAAGGAATTGTGCTTCATGTATTGCTGAGTTCCCCCATAGGATATGTGCATTATTTTAGTCAGAAACTTCTATACTGTAACATTTAGATTTTAAATTACATTTATATAGATGGGTTTACATTGAAAAAGTAAGACTAGATTCAAAAGCTAAATAACATTGGCAAAAACGAGATTAGATACCAACTCTATTGGAAATCCAAGTAAAAGAAATAGAAACACCAGTTGTAAAGGCTTGCGAAAAAAGATATGAAGAGAATACAGATTTAATAGGTGGAAATTTTTACCTCATGTGTAGTAAAATGTAAATCTTGTATTGCAAAGAAAGGGAGGGGGGAACTACCAAATGTAAAAAGAAAAAAAAAGAAAAAAACAGACTGTAATAATAATGCTCTTGTCATTACTTCATTCAGATACATAAACATAAGCAGAGAGAGAGGTTTGAAGATAAGCAAAGTGAAGAAGCTATTAGAAAGAAAACTTCATATGGAACATGTCTACTAGCTCGGTGTATATTTGTGTGTGTATGTATTTGTGTATGTGTGTGTGTCTATATACACATACACACAAAAATATATATTTATGAAAATGAAATTAAAATTTTGTATGTGCTTGTTTATTTGTATTGAAGGGCTTTAAAGAAACTGTAGCCTGAAGAATTAAAAATATATCTTATTCAAAGAAAAATGTGTGTGTGTGTTGTTTATGAGTATGCATCCATAAGCATACATTATATTAACAGAACAAACAGAATTTTCGAAAATCTGTTTAAGATATCAAGATAATTGTATAGACTTTGAAATATTTAATGCAATATAATGTAGAGATGTAGACTAAACTGGAAATAAATGAATTTAGCAAGTTTACAAAACTTTTGAAAATAGCCAAATTGATGGAAGATGCCAAATTTAAATGAAAGAACCATTCACAATAGTTAAACTCTTTCTAGTCAAAGATCAAACAGAAACAAGAAATCAAATATCTGAATATTAATTTTATCTCTTTTGTTTTCATTATTATATGACATTTTCTATTCACATTGTCTATTCTTTGCAGAAAACAAGAATGGAAGTCAAAACAGAATGTGTGTTTAAAAATCAAAATTAATAAATGTTAAAAATGGAAAAATAGAAAAAAAAAAAAAACAAAAAAAATTTTCGGCTCTTAAAAGTTAGTTTCTTTTATGTTACTAAACCCCAAGAGAAAAACTCGGCTTAATATCCATCACCACCCAAATTATCCACCAACATCTACCCGTCTATCCATGCAGCATGTATTGAAGAGGACCGTTCCACTGTTTCTAATAATCTTCCATGGGAAACTTATTTCACTGACACGATTGATTTTATTCTTATTAGTTTTTGGTTTGACAAGAGATAAAATGAAAATATGCCAAGATGGAAGAGATCCTGGCTATATTAAAAGTAATTTAAGTGGGAGATGCCCAGCTAACTCGACATTATATACACACATGCACATACTGCATTGTATAGTTATGCAAGACCTCACCCTGCAAAGGAAGCCTCAATAACTCACCCTGGGTCCTGTATGTGATGTTGGGCCTATGTTACATGCTTCAGTGCCATTTCCTGAATACACATTGTTGAAATTGAGGTGTGACTGAAATGTCAATGCTTCTTTTATACCATATATATATGTTCTTTTATTCCTCTACTTGTTTCAGACATTTGAATGTGGCCATGTTGGAGCATCACCTTAAAGGGTTTTAATTGAAGAAATCAACCCTTGAAGTTATTCTTTGTAACACTAGTACTTATTCTATCGGCCCTTTTTTGCTGAACTGCTAAGTTACCAGGACTTAAACATACCCAGGGTCATCACTAAGCCCCTGCGGTTGAGGGGCTCCATGTTAAGATCAACTTACATAGATGAGCCATCTGTTTACTTTGGTTAAGATGTTAACTGAAAATTTCAAGACAGCCGAGGAAAAAATATGAAGGTGTACCGTAAATAAATTTAAAAGAAACAGAAAAGTAAATGGAAAAAGCTTTCCAGTGAATTCCCTAGGGAGATAAAAGGAAAACGAAAGAAATCCAAAACAATGAAAATAAGGATAACTTCAAGAAAAAGACAAGAAAAAGAAGGGATGGTGATGAAAGGAGGGGATGTATACTTATACATACATACAAACATACACACACAGGCATACATACACACATTCATACATACATATTTATGTCTGGCTTTTATCTGGTTCACTCTACCAAGTCCATTCACAAGGCTTTGGTCAGCTGAGAGAGAGAGAGAGAGAGAGAGAGTGAGAGAGAGAGAGATGTACCAAACACACACACATCTGGTAGTTTCCCTGTCTCTCCCTATCTGTGTGAGTGTGTATATATATATAAAGGGGTTTGTATGATTGTGTATAGAGGGATATATATTATTGAAAGAAATTCCAACTCTGTTTTTTATGTTTTATTTATATTCTTTATAATATTAATGTAGAATATAGAATATATAGTACAAAAAGTATATATAGTAGTATAATGAAATGAAGAATTGATTGTTTTTATTGAATAGATGAAATATTGAATATAAAATATTAAGGGACTAGTATACTTTCTTGCATTAAGGCGGTCTTCAAGGTCCCAGGTGGTGACAGGAGTGTTTCAACAGTTGAAACACTCCTGTCACAACGTGGGACCTTGGAGACTGCTTTAATGCAAGAAAGTATACTAGTCCCTTAATATTTTATATTCAATATTTCATCTATTCAATAAAAACAATCAATTCTTCATTTCATTATACTACTATATATACTTTTTGTACTATATATTCTATATTCTACATTAATATTATAAAGAATATAAATCTCTCTCTATATAAACGGCAGTTTGTCTGTGCGTGTTTCTGTGTGTCTGTTTTCTCGTACCCTCACCCTGACCACGGCTTTCAACCGATTCTGATGAAACTTGACACACACATTGCCCAGTGTCATAATTCAAAACTAACGCAGCGAAAATTTTGAAAAGTTCCCCCAGTTCTGAAAAAAATCGATAAATTCGACATGGGGTCGAGAATCAGGAATACGAACCACAAATTGTCTAGGGGATGCAACTCTACCTTTTTTAAATCTCGAAAAAAAATTCACCATCATTTTTTTCCATTTTTTTGCTATTTTTTGGCTATAACTCTCTAAAAATGCTTTATAGTTATTTCCCTTACAAACCTGAGCAACGCCGGGCGATACTGCTAGTAAAACATAAAAAACAGACAGAGTTGGAATTTCTTCGAATAATACATATATATATATATATATATATATATATATTTGGCGTTGTTATTTGATGGTGAAAAGCTGGTCACTTTGTACCCAGAACAGTTGCCTTTGACCTCCTAAGGCAATAAAAACTGGAGACAAAATTCTTTCTGTATCAAAAGCAAGGCATGCGAGAGTGAACGCGTGCGTGCGCACATACACTCACACATAGACACACACATACAAAAGTTTGTGTGTGTGTGTGTATCTATCTATGTACAGAGGAGTAGGAAAAATATACAGTTAGTTTTTTTTATATGTTGTGTTTTAGAATCATCACAGCAGAGTGCTGTGATGATTCTAAAATACAGCAAGCTGTAAGGGACTATGTTTGATTTTTGCATATAATAAAGGTGTGTAGATTATGAATTTTGATTGAAGAGATGAAGCCTGGAAAAAGATGTTGCGGGGGGGGGGGGGCTTCTAAAAGTCATGTGACAGCCCTGAACATACCAACATCAACTGTCAAGCAATGGCGACAGTGGTAGGGTATGGGGATGAACACAGACACAAATATATATATTACATACGACAGGCTCTTTCAGTTTCTGCCTACCAAATCCATTCACAAGGCTTTAGTTGGCCTGAGGTTATAGTAGAAGATACTTGCTGATGGTGCCACACAGTGGGACTGAACCCGGAACCATGTGGTTGGGAAACAAGCTTCTTACCACAGAGCTGTGCCTGTGCCTATATATACACATAAATATGCACACACACACACACTCGTGTTTGTTTCTCTTACATGTTTATTTGCCAGCATGTGTTAGACATATACATTATTACTGTGACATAGGTTTACAAGTGGAAAAACTACTGTTGTTATCTTTTCGCTTGTTTTTCAAGTAAGGGATTCCACAAGTCTTTGAAGGCACAAAGTCAGCAAATGATTGCTTAACAGATGTGACAACAACATCACATACAGTGCAAATGTAAAACACACACATGCGTGCGCATGTGTGTGTGATGGGTTTCTTTCATTTTCTATTTAGCAAATGGACTCACAAGGCATTGATCGGCATGGAGCTATAATAGAACACACTTGACAAGTAAAGTGCTGCACAGAGGGACTAAACCTGAATCCATGCAGTTGCCACACAAACTTCTTAATTAGACAGCCATGCCTGTGCCTATTTATATTGAAATCTATATGCATACAAGCATGCAATTATACTTCCAATTTTTTCCATGACCCCAAAGGACAGGTCTTGCAAGGACTTGCCTTCTTTAGCAGTCCTTTATAATCAGGTATATACAACACAAGAGAAAATCATTAACATTTCCATGTGTGAAAGTGCCTGACTTAGTGGCGAGGGTGTTGAACTCATGACTGCGAGATCGTGGGTTCGATTCTCAGACCAGGTGTTTCATTGTGTTCTTGAGCAAAGCACTTCATTTCACATTGCTCTGCGATCACTTCGACATCTGACATGCAGCACGCAGTTGCACCTGTACAGATAATATCGATTTGATGGAGGGAGGGAGCATATGTCTACACAAACATTTGATCACTATAAACAAATCATCTGTGTGGTTGTTCAGTAAGAAATTGTTGAATCCTCATACATCGATTAATGACAGGAGAGTCCATTATATATATATATATATATATATATATATATATATATAATATATATATATATTACAACAGAAATTTAAATTTTGGACACAGAGTTACCAAAGGTTTCGTATCCACAAAGCCAAAGCCTTTTAGACAGCTCATCAGACTCTATAAAAAGACAAAAAATTTAAACTTTCTACATTAAGACTTAAATTTCGATTTCTGAGAATTTCCTCGCATCTGTGACATAGAAAGTTTAAATTTTCTGTCTGCCGAGCTGTCCACAAGGCTTTGTCTTTGTGAATATGAAACCTTTGGTAACTCTATGTCCAAGATATAAAACTTTTGTTGTAATAATTACCGATCTATTTTTTAGAGTGTGCTTCTTTTCTGATATATGTTTTATTGACTATATATGACAGATCGCTAACCACTACACATTCTTTATCTTTTCTCCTTGTTTCTTTCTGCGTTCCATTCTGTGGAAGAGCATAAGCTCGAAACATTAAAGACTTTTTCACTTCCTGAGCATTATACTAATACATCTGTTTGTTGTCTACACCACCAGTCTTCGTCTTTTGTTTTTTTGTGAATTCTTCCTATATATATATATATATATATATATATATATATATAATATATATATATATATATGTATATATTTAATTTAATTTAATTTTTTGGCTCAAAAAGCAAAAGCAAGGCCATGTAGGGGGAGATGGAGTTATGTACAGGGAGGGTGTTCATACAAAGAGTTCAGGCCATTTCTGGTCAAGAGAGACTTTGAACCGAGCGGTCGTCGGCATCTTCACTATCTCGTCCGGCAGTTTATTCCACGGATTCACAACCCGGACAGAGAAAGCCCCTCTCCTTCGATTGAGATATATATTTTAGGCACGTGCATAATTTTTATGGTTGGATGTACCTTCGGTCATCACTCACTTTCAACATGGGCTGGATACAGGTCATTGTGCCACTGGCATTAGAAAGATACAGCTGGACTATAGAGTGCTTTCTCTCTCTCTCTCTCTCTCGTGTCAGTTCTTATTCAGAGAACTACAACCTTCCTTTGTGAGATGCTGTTGCTGCAACATGTGTGTGTGTTGCAGGGGGAAAGCAGGATTGGTAGAGCACCAGACATAACATAATTTGTTTATGTTCTGATCTTCTAATTCCAGTTCCTGTGCACATGGCCACTTTAGCTTTTATACTTCTGAAGCTGGGTAAATTCTAGAAAGGAGTACACCAGCATGCCCAATCCAGTGGCTGACATCAACCTAGGAATAAGAGAATATACACACATACCCAATAAAAGACTGTACTATATGTAACAAAAGGAAAGAAAGGAAAAAACAATGATCCAAGGAGAGAGAGAGGGGGGAGAGAAATGGGGGTAGCAAAAAAAGAGGAGAGGAGAGATAGGAGGGGAAAGAGATACATGGGAGATGGGGAGAAGGAGAGAGGGAGAGAGATGTGTATAAGCTGCAAATAATCATTATTTCTCCCAGGGAAACTTAGGGATTTGGTAAGTGAGGAACTGAAAACAAGGAACACCACCTTTACCTGGATAACATCAACAGCTAACTGATTGTTAAGCATGGCTACCTTTTACTCATGATGATGGAGATTCATTGTGTTGGACCCAGTGGAACTAATCTCAGTTGAATACCGACAAAGGTACAAGTCAGTAAGTAGCTGTCTGAGCAAAGAATTTGTAGCATGTGCCACAAGAACTAACGTGTACCATATGCTATAATAAAGTTGTCTGCCAAATCACAAAGTGATTTAAGCTGCAAGTATCCGTAGGACTCCACCAAAAGACTTTCAGTTTCCTTCCCTCTTCATCATTTAAGCAGGCCTTTACAGATTGTAATTATGTATATATTCTTGAATTTTACAGTCAACAGGAGCAACAACTTGGTTGAATAATGATATTTTTACTTGAGCTGATGACAGAGTATCAATGTGATAGATGACCTGTTAGAAATGGCAGCCAACTCACCCTAAAATCACACCCGAACATCTTAAATAAACAAACACAAGTGAAAAATATATTGGATAATCTTGTTTTAAATATTTTATTTATATATTCTTTTTTTGTTGGCCCCTAAGAGGCCAGTTACTCAGTTTTCATGGTGTGTAAGTGACCAAGATCAAAATGTTCCCTTGGACAGGACGCTGTCCATTATAGGGTTCACAACCAATAATTTTGAGGGGAAAGAAGGTAAGTCAATTAAACCATCCCCAGTACTCGGCTGAGACTTTATTTTCTCAACTCCCAAAAGAATGAAGGACAAAGCTGACCATAGCAGAATTTGAACTCAGAATATGATGTAGTTTGTGCATATTCCACCACACAATACACTTTCTTTCTCACTGATGCTGTTATTTTGAATAATAACACCTCTGGTGAGCATTTCGGAAAAGACTAAATTATCAGTGTTGCCAAACAAAACCTGGAAAGTTTACTTTTCATATTACATCTGTATTGTTGCAATATACTCATTAAAGCACTCACAGGTATGTTTTTGAGACAGTGTCACATGACAACTTGCTGGGGCTGCCTGCTGGAGCCTAGTGGCAGGTATTTAAAAGGAAAAAATTTGACAAGTCAGTCAGTCGCCCGCTGACACTCGTTGACGCTACATTGAAGAGGCCAGGGAACAGAAAAAAGAAGAAAGAAAACATGCACTCAACACCAGAGCTGAAGACACCGCCGAAAGGGGAGGCCCCGCCACATCAAAACAGTAGAGGAGTAGGGGCTGAAACCGGACGTGGTTCCTCCTGATGACGTCTTGAGCTAACTGGATCCTATAAAGGAGATGTTGTGGTAGCAGACCACGAAACACGGTTGTAATTCCTCCTGTATAAAAAGCTGGAAGAATAACCTCTAAGCCCTTTATTTGACATGCTAATGACCGACCCTTCCAGTTAGCTGCTTAAATACTTTACAGAAGGATAAAAATGGAGAAAGACAGGAAGGCCACAGTTGGAAAACATTTAGTCTGTGGACTACTCAGTCAGTGATGTCCTTTGAACAAACATCAACAACATTCCTACCTTCCCTGCTCATCAACAAAGAAAAATGTCTTGTAAAATTGTAGCAATTTAGCAATCAGGAATAACAAGGGATAGCCATCGGTTGACAATTAATTTTCAAACATAAGTGTTCCCTTATTTGCTCCTGATCAGTTTGATTACAGATATTAATTAAATCAATTTCAAAGTAACTATCATAGGAAAAGCTCCAAATTTGAATTGGCATTGAATCAAATTAATAAACTCGACTAATTAAAAACATGTTAATTTAAATTGTTTTCCTAAATGAAATTTTCTATTTTTGAAAGGAAGAAAGATTAAAAAAATAATTTGGGAAATGGGAAGAGTGATGAAGCATTTCAAAAATATTTTTGAACAAATACAATATATACAGTATAATAGTGTTTAATGAACACAGGTGTGGCTATGGTGTTAAACATCTAACCTTGCAATCACAAGGTTCTGGGTTTGATTCCACTGTACATCACTCAAGGTAAGTGCTTTCTATCACAGTTACAGCTGATTCCTTGTGAATGAAGTTTGGCAGAGGGAAACTGTGAGAAAGTCTGGCATATATATCATCTTTTATCTTTTACTTGCCTAAGGTGCCATGTAATGGGACTGAACCTGGAAGCATGCAGTTGAGAAGGAAACCTTTTACCACACAGCCATGCCTATATTCATTATTTTAAAAGTTGACACACTACTCAGAGTAGTTTCACTCTAGGTTGGGCTGTTTACAACAGTCATGAAAGTCTGGCTAAAACTCTCAGCACACTCTTTTACTTGTTTCAGTCATTTGACTGTGGCCATGCTGGAGCACCGCCTTTAGTCAAGCAAATCGACCCCAGGACTTATTGTTTGTAAGCCTAGTACTTATTCTATCAGTTTCTTTTGCTGAACCGCTAAGTTACGGGGATGTAAACACACCAGCATCAGTTGTCAAGCGATGTTGGGGGGACAAACACAGACACACAAACATATACACATCCATAAACACGCACACATTTTGTATTTCATAGCTAACATGAATAATGAAGTAAATACCATAGACTGAAGAACACTTGAAGACAGTGCCCCTGCATGGCCACACTCTCAATGACTGAAACCAGCAAAAGAAGAATAAATGAAGAAGGTATCAAAAGACAAGGTATCAATTGTTTCAAGGCACATCACAATAGTATAACATTTGAGAGACTCTTTTGACGAACTGCTAAGTTATGAGGACGTAAACGCACCAACATTGGTTGTCAAGCGATGGTGGAGGGACAAACACAGGCACACAAATATAATATATATATATATGACAGGCTTCTTTCAGTTTTCATCTACTAAATCCACTCACAAGGCTTTGGTTGGCCCGAGACTATAGTAGGAGACACTTGCATGAGGAGCTACACAGTGGGACTGAACCCGGAACCATGTAGTTGGGAAGTAAGCTTGTTACCACACAGCCACTCCTGTATCTATAGATATATAAAATATTTAAAGAATTATAATACATGATTATCTATTACTTATGATTAGAAATGTTTAAGCCTTTATAATGAGTAAGAAAAAATATATATATTGAGTGCATCTCTTTCGTTGCTCTTCAATTTAAAATCCCAACTTTTAATCTTGCCAGGATTGATTTTGGAAATGATTATCACCCTTACAAAAACATCAGCTGCAAGGGCAAACCACATAGTCAAAAAACTTCATATTGTCTGGAAGTCCTTCTACAACCATTTGGCTGTCATCTATTAGAAATAATCTCCTCATTAACTTTTGCACATATCAATGAATTACATAAATACTGGAGCTCTTGTGTAAAACACTTGACAGCAATTGAGCTTTTCCACAAACAAATCTTGACTGTCATAAGAGCAGAGATTACACGTCTCAAATCTTAATCGTTAAAATAACAAACCAGCACAGATGAGATGACCAAAACTAACTAGAAAATTAACTCAATTATCAAGAGCCATTAAGCCGGACATGTTAGATAGAAGATGTAATTACAACTCAGTGATAAAGTCTTTGTATTGTTTTCAGCATTGTTCTCCCGGTTCTAATTTTGGTTTGAAATGCAATCTCAGTCATTATGATCTTCCATACTTGATCAAGTAAATAATAGTAATATATTAAAAGAAGCAATAACAGGAAGACCAGATTTAGATCGTTGAATATATTCAGATCACTGGAAAATTCAGATAAGATACTCATTGATTATGGATCTGATTAATAATGCTTGAGAAAGGTTGTAGGGTCGTACAGTACAGATCTTTTATCTTTTACTGGTTCCAGTCATCAGACTGTGGCCATGCTGGGGCACTGCCTTGAAGAATTTTAGTTGAACGAATCAACCCCAGTACTTTTTAAGCCTGGTACTTACTTATTTTATTGGGCTCTTTTAATGAACTGTTAAGTTATGGGAACATATATACACCAACACCAGTTGTCAGTTGTCACACACACACACACACACACACACATGGCAGACTTCTTTCATTTTCTGTCTGCCAAATCCTCTCAGAAGGCTCTTACTGGCTCAAGGCTATAGTAGAAGACACTTTCCCAAGGTGACATGCAATGGGACTGAACCTGGAACGATTTTGTGGGGAAGCAAGTTTCTTACCACATAGCTATGCCTCAGCATATACTATATTTGATGTAGGTAGTTGATTAAACTGCTTATTATGAGCCAATGAGGAATTCTTACATGGCTGCACAACTTGTAAGAAATAGCAGTCAAATTCCCTCAAACCACATGCTACCATCTTAGGAAAGGAACGACAATGGATAATGTAAGCAAGGACACTTTCAAAGCTGTTGTCCTGGATTAACCATGCTTAAAACAAAAAGACAAGATTGTTACAACAGGAATGTCTAATCATAGAATCTGTTTAATCAGATCTGATCTGGGATTGCACAACAGTCACTTAGTCCTATCAAGCTAAAAGCTTATTAAGAGTCTAGATGTAAATCAAAGCAAAAAAAAAAGGCTGACGCTGATTAAATTGTGTAGTTTTCTAACCATACATTGCTTGATCAGATTATCAAAGAATAACCAGAATATCTAACAGAAGCCTGTGCACGGATCATTCTAGATGTTAATTGATATCCTAAGATATAGATTTCCTGACCAATAACAGAAGAAAGAAAGAAAAAACATCAAATATTGAATAATAATAGAGAAAAGTATTTTCCAAAGGCTAATTTACTAACAAAGGTTGACACATTGCTAAAATGAATATTATATAAATGACAGATTTTATTAACATCTTTCTAATAAACATATACATCAATATATTCATCATGGTAAATATAGAACTAGGAAAGAAAAAAAATACCATGAATTATCAAATGGTAGAAATAGTGTGAAAATTTTCTTTCCTAGTGCTTTCTATAAAACTATACATTCAGACTATAATAACCTCCATCACTAATACGGAGACTGCAAAGGTTAACACAAAATTATTGATTAATTTTCCAAGCTAGAGACTGCACCTTGTATAAAAACAATATTTTTGCACAAAAAGTTAAAGGGCATATGCAGAAATCAAAAACAAAAGCAAACCATGTAGCATTTGATATAAATTCAAAAGCTACACAAGCCTTTGATTGTCTTTATAGTAAATATTTGTGCTTCCTTTTCCATATATATCTTACACTAACTACAACCACCACCACCATCATTGTCATCACCAGCACCACCATCTTCATTTTACATCTGTTTTCATGTTGGCATAGGTCACCACAGTCAGAGGCAACATATATTTGTGGGGTACTGCTTACAAAGACAGTTTGAGGGACCTCATCTTGCAGTTCTTTCATTTTTTGGCATGGTTTCTGCAGCTGGATGCCCTTATTAACACTAACCACTTTACAGTGTGTACTGGGTGATTTTTTGGGGGACTTTTTTTTTATAGCACCAACACAATAGAGGACTCATGTCCTCAACAAGACCAAAGAATCTTCACAACAACCTTCTTTACAGGGGAGCATTTTTAAAGGGACTACACAATCCCATGTCTGTTTGCTTGCCATCCTCTTTACAGTGTGAGAAACCTGAGAGACAGAGGCATTAGTAGTAGGAGTATTTGTTATTCTGAGATAGGTACCTATATTCAAGACAACAGGACAATAACAGCAATCTATGTGAGCCAGGAGACAGACAAAGGACATACACCCAAGATGTGTAGAGGAATGTAAGCAAGAGTAGGCTGGTGGATGGTATGAAATAGGGAGGTAACAAGCAGTGCAGGAGAAGAGGGTGAAAGCAGAGCATACTGGGCTTAATATAAATCAATATTATGAAATTTTAGATTAATAATCAAGTAGACTGTAACTAATAAGATGTTGCTTCAGAAATGCTTGTTTATTCACAGTGTTTTGAATTAATCATGCATAATGTCATAGTTTCAAGATTTCAATGATGTGATTGTATATTTTTAGAATGACATTGTAGGTTTGGTATGAGATGTTGGATCTGGCCAGTTTGAACATAAAAGAGTCAGAATATTTTGGCTGGATATGGCTGGTTTAAATGCTAAAGGGTTAAACTGACCATATCTGGTCAAAATATTCTACCTGTTTTATGTTCAAACTGGCCAGATCCTGCCTCTCACATCTACCCTACAAAGTCATTCTAAAAACACACAATCATATTATCAAAATCTAGAAAGTATGAAATAAAGCATGATCAGTTCAAAACAATGTGAATAAATAAGCATTACTTTTGACCGAATAGTTTGAATGCCAAAAGGTTAAAGTAGTTTTGTCCCTGACCAGTCCTGATGTAGCACATTAGTAATCAAAGTTATTTCAGGGGTTATCCTGATATCATTTTCTAACATACAATGTATCTCAGATTACACTGCCCAGAACTCTCTCTTTTGTGTGTGTGAGAGAGAAAGAGAGAAAGAGAGACAGTGAGAGAGTCTGTCTGTCTCCGTCCTATTTTTAAGATTGTAGGCTGTTATTTTATATTGCCATTTGTGACCAACAGAGTTCTTGGTTACAGGCTTCCAACAAGTTAATCACTGCATTTTTTGACAGTGAAAGCTAACAAGGGAGTGCCTAGCTCAAGGCTAATCAAATACTTCCAAATACTTCATTTGCGAAGCACAGGATTTTCAATATTTTCATCAGCATTTAGAGATTTCACCAAAACACATTTGCAAAAGATGCATGCACATGCACATGTGCACACACACACAAAAGCAGTATGATTCCTCACATTTTCTTTCCAGCAATTTCCACTTGCAATCTATTGGTCAATTTCAAGAGATGGTAGAAAAAGACACTTGCCTAAGGTAAAGTGCAGTTGGATAAAATCTGACATGCTGTAACTGAAATGAAAACTTTGTAATTACATAACTGCACTTGTACTTATGTACTAATAGAAGTCAAATCTCTCAAAGTAGATTTGACTTCTATTTCTAACATATCAAATGACTGTACAGAGGTTCAAGTTCTTGCCTCATGTAAATAAAATAGATTATATTTCCAAAATGGTATGGTATTAAAAGTATCTAAAAGAGCAGGTTCTTGTTCAGTTACACTTCAAGAGATTTGGTATGTTAAGAGAGACATAAGACGAGTATGTATGGATGTATGTATGTGTGTGTATGTGTTGGAAATCCACTCCAATAATATGTCCATGTGCATGAGCATGTGTGTCAGTGGATCAAGAACATCTTGCAATGTCTGACATGAGTATGTCATTCCTATCTCACTTAAGGCATTTTAAAGCTATTGGCTGGTGTGTCCAGTGTCTCCTAGTAACTGATTAATATAATGCTTTTGGTGGTCCACTTCTTTGTTTCTCACAGGAAGGCTGCCACAGAACTTAAGCTAATAGCTCCTCGTTGTTATGCCAGCAGTGACACACACACAAACACACATAGTTGAAATTTACAGAAAAACAAAAGATGAAGACAGGTGTATTAGTTTGATGCTTGGGAAGGTAAGAAAGTCTTTTATGTTTTGAGCCGACGCTCTTCAACAGAAAGGAACACGAGGAAATAAACAGAGAGAATAAAAAAAACTTTTGGAGTTAGCAGTCAATCATGATGTATGTATATATATATATATATATATATATATATATATATATATATATATATATATTTATATATATATATATATTTATATATAGTTGAAATTTATAGAAAAACAAAAGATGAAGACAGGTGTATGAACAAGCAGGTGTATTAGTTTTATACTAGGGAAAATGAAATAGTCTTTTACGTTTCGAGCCTACGCTCTTCAACAGAAAGGAATAAGAGAAAATAAACAGAGAGATAATGAAAAAAACTTGTAGGTTTAGCTGTCAAGTATACTTGTCTCTGCCTTTTGTTTTTTTTGTAAATTCTCACTATATATTACATGCTCACGTGGTCACAACAATTTTACCCTGTCTCCACCTCATAACAATTCGAACTTTTCTAGGACTATTCTACCTGGACTTTCTACTCTCCAATACTCGGACTCCTACACTTCGGCTGCACCTCTCCTACCTATGGATTACACTGGACTCTTCCATTGATAAGAAATCGCTCCAATACACCACAACGTTTGAACCTTTTGAACTTTCCTAAACTTTTTTGTACTTTCTGCTTTTTTTTCTCTATTGCTGTGCTCCTTTCTGTCACAGAGCGAAGGCTCGAAATGTAAAAGACTTTCTCACTTCCTGAGTATTAAAAACTAATACACCTGTTTGTTGTTTACACATCCGTCTTCATCTTTTGTTTTGTTGTATATTCTCATTATATATATATATATAATAAAAACTCAAATACAACATTAAAAAGTGTGTAATTCTTAAAAGATTTCCATTAAAACAAAAAAAAATTATAACCAATTATATATTGGGTGTTGGGGCCTAAGTCTAATCTAAGGAAAACACTGGATGAAACTGCCTTGTATAACTGAAGAATTGATTAGAAGTAATACCAATATTTGACATTATTTACAAATTGAACAACTGTACAGCCAGTTATATAAGGTGTTGCTATTCAATACAACACAAGTTTTTAAACATTATATATATATATATATATTATATATATATATATATATATATATATATATATATATATATGAGAATGTGTGTCTGTCTGTTTGTGTGAATCCCTAAAACTTCAGAACTACACAACCAATTTCATTCAAATTTTACACATGCCTTACTTAGGGTCCATGTAGTGTTATAGGCCAAAAGAATTAACTTCTTGCCTAGTGTGAGCCCAGAGCAATATCATATCTCCTCCACTATTTCAGTATTACAAGTCAAAAGTGAAAGAATAATATCTCTCTATTGTAATATCAGACATTTTCACAAAATCCAAGCCTAGGGAGAAGAGTAATGCTGTGTGTTTCATACAATTTCATGGACCAAAATTACTGCATGGATCCTTATGATATTTGGAACTTAGATTCAATGCATAAGGGCAGGTATAATGCAATATGTTTGGTTTTAATTTGAGATGGCTTAAAGGGAGCAGAACCCCAATGAAAATTCATAAATTTTCAATGTTGATGAAATTTCAACCATGGGTAATTGACACACATCAAGAAGTATTCTCAAAGTTTCCACTTCTCATGAGGATTCTAAGACTCCCTACTGGGGGCCTTAACTCCCAAATTTTAGTCATTTTTTATGATCCAAAACTAGGTGCTCAATGGATCTTTATGAAATTTGGAAATTATATTCTATGCATAAGAGCCATAAACCCCATGAAAATTCATATATTTTTGCTGTTGATGAAATTTTAACCATAGATATTAGACACAAAGTAATATTTCTAAAATTTCATCTTCTTAGAAGTTAGAAAGACCCCCTTCATGGGGACTTAACACACACAATTTAGTCATTTTATCTAAGCAAAGATGAAAACAGTTGTACTTGTGGGAGCTATAGGGTCATCTGAGCATAAAAGATGAGCATTATTTGTAATTCAATGGTACAACAATGTAAGAGTTTGCTTTGAGATATACTTAGATTGTGATTTTTGCAATGTGGTGCATAAATTGTCAAGTAAATGAGAGGCATCTTTGCCTCCACTGATTCAGTTGCAAAGTGTTCAGTAAAGTTATTTGGTTGCAGACCTCTTTTGAGTCTTTTTATTATCACTGGGTCACACATAGTCCCCAGATGGTAAGATTGATTTCAAGTCCTTCCCAGATGAGTGACTGGTTATTCAATGACATCTATAGATTGTAAATTTATTCTGTCCAGTTACCTATCAGTATAGTGGTCATTTGCAAACTCCAGAGGTGACACTTTCATTTCCCCATAGCCTTCAGGTCACACAGTTGTTCATGTTTATTTGAGTTGGGTCATGCCCTTCCAATTGCTATAGATCTGTAAGGCATCTTACAGCTGTGCCTGTCACCTGTATGGTGAGGAATCCTACATTGGGGAGTGGTAACAACTAGGGTAGGGTAGCTGACTGCTTATTGTGATCATTCATCTTTTGGTTTCCTGTAGCTTTGTTCACTTTTACAAACCCAGTGAACATATATTTCCTATTTCAAAGAAATTGGAATAATAGATATAAAACCCAAGTTAAAAATATTCTCAACACTTCAACTTCTCTGGTTGACATTAAGACCCACCCCCAATAGGGGCCTAAACTCCCACATTTTAGAGCTCCATGACCTTCATTTTTCAGGAGTAAAATCCATTTAACAGGTTCTATAAGACCAGAATTTTGGAATCTGCGCATAAAGATCAGTAGTATGGGATACATGCGTCAGGATTACAATTTTTTTAGGTTGTGTAAAGAGGGAAATAACCCACATCTGCAATTTTGATGAAATTTAAAACATAGGTATTCCAGTTCATTAGAGAAAATATAACAGAAAAGTCTAATTCTTCAATTGAATGTAACACGGACAACGCCGGGTATCTCTGCTAGTGTGTATATATATATATATGTGTGTGTGTGTGTGTGTGAGTGTATGCAAAAATAAAAATATTGATAACAGAAATAACTGAAAAAAATCAATCTAT
>NC_043000.1:125622068-125679568 GCF_006345805.1 Octopus sinensis | reverse complement strand
CTGTGGAGTGGGTGGGATGAAGGGAAAGAGAGAGAGAAAGAGAGAGAGAGAGAGAAAGAGAGAGAGATGGAATAAGTTAGTGAGAGAAAGAGAGAGAGATGGAATAAGTTAGTGAGAGAAAGAGAGAGAGAGATGGAATAAGTTAGTGAGAGAAAACGAGAGGACAGAATGAAAGAATGGGAGAGGGAGAGAGAGAGAAAGAGACTGAGAAAGGTGGGGAGGGAGCTTGTGAGAAGAGAGAGAGAGAGAGATGGTATAAGATAGTGAGAGAAAATGAGAGAAGGACAAAATGAAAGAATGGGAGAGAGAGAGAGAGAGAGAGAGAAAATAATAGAGAGAATAAAAAGAGAATTATATATATATACATACACACACACACAAAATGATAGAAAGGGAGAGAGAGAGAGAATAATTGAGAGTGAAAGAGCATGGAGGAAAATGAGAGAGAGAGGAAGATAGTGAAAGTGCGTGAACAAGATGTGAAAGAGTTTTCATGTGCAACAGCATGCACATGCCTGCAGGAGTGAGTGTATGTGCATCTGCATGCACGCCAGTTTAAGAATGGGAGAATTAGAATGAAACGTAAAGAACGAACAAGCATTTTAGGGGATGAATGTGACAACGACAGCAGGAATAGTGTGTGTGAGGGAGCGATAGATAAATAGAGAGATATTAATATGGGGATGGAGTGACAGAGAATGTGAGTAGAAGAGAGAAAGAGAGATGCACTGCTTGGTCAAAACTATGATGTAAGATAAAACAAAAACCATTTTTATTATATATATATATATATATATATATATATATGTGGTGGCATTTTAAAATGTTCTTTGTCTAGTAGTAAAAACAAAATACCAAGTCTTTGCTTTTGCTGTTTGGCTTTTGTCCCAGTTGTTCTAAAAATATTTCCCTTTTAATGCAAGCTTTGACAACCTTCCCAGGATTAACCGAAAGGAAATGCACCATAGTATGCGCTGTCATCTGTTAACATTACTGTGAATCAACATGTAATGCTGCTATGTTATTTTGTTTCACTTATATCTGACAGTTTACTGGCACACTTTGCTAGAGAGGGATATTCCCACCTTCTCTCTCTTTCACTTTCTCTGTCTTTCTATTTCTCTCCTGTGCAGCATAGCAGCACGGCTTTATACATTAATATATTGGTTCAAATAGCACAAGAAGCAAGCTCTCCTTGTATTGATGATTCTGTTATCACTGAGACATAACCTAATGTTTTTTGCTGGGTTGGATTCTCAGCTGAACCCTTTGAATAAGATTTCTAGTTTTGATTAGCAATATGTTTGTTTTTATGTCCATTTTTCAATGCAAGTATGGATTCCAGTGGTTCTTCACTGGAGCCCATATGACCCTTAAGGATCCACATAAGATTCTGTTGCTAAAATTTATGTCAAATGAACTGGTTATACTTTTATAATTTATAAGAGTGAGTGTGCGCGCATGCATACGTGTGTGGTAACTTGCCTGGAGAAACTGTGTACTCAAAGGTGAAATTCAGAGCAGCATGAGGCTAGCTTGGCTTTTATCTCTCTCTCTTTTTTTCTTAATTGATATATATATATATATAATATATATATATATATATATATATATATATATCAATTATATATATAGAAAGTGGTTGGCATTAGGAAGGACATATGCCATAGAAACTATATCAGAATAGAGGTTGGTATTTGGTGCAGCCACCGGCCTTACTCGCTCCAAGCAAGCTGTCCAACCTTTGCTAGTATAGAAAACACACATTCAATGAAGATGATGATGAAGTGTTTATGTGTGTATATATATATATAACGGGAAGCTTTATGAAAATAAACAAAAGACGAAGGCAGGTGGAGTACAAACAAACAATTGTATTAGTATGGCGCTCAGGAATATAAATAAAGCAAGTCTTTTACGTTTCGAGCCTACGCTCTACAACAGAAAGATACACAGAAAAGAAACACGGAGAGAAACAAGGAGAGAAAAAAAATGCGTGCAGAAATATATGTGTGTGTGTATGTATAGTTTCTATATATGGGATGGGAAAGAGAGAGATGTACGTTAAAACAAATTGAAGAAAGAAAAAGGAAACTAGCCCTCTCTCAAAAAGTTTAGCATCTTAAAATTGCCTTCCATTAAAATACCTTATGACAAGAACAGTATGTTAACAAATAAGTCAAAAGAAGAATACTTTTATAAGATGAACCAACTTTTCAGTTTTAATAATTAAAACATCTATTGAAGCATTCCTTTTCTGAATTTTCTAGGTAGCTAGCTAATGGAAAATATTTCCCATAGCTAAAATTTTTTATTTATTCTTATAATATTAAAATTCCAGAGTAAGAGTGCTTCTTTATGTGAACTAGATATGTGAAGTTTACAGCTATCATTTTTTTTTGTATTTTGCTTCTTAAGGTAAAAATTCAAGTAAATAACTAACAAAGGTATTTAGCAACCATCAACATATTTCTTACCAAATTATCAGTTGTATATCAGACAGGACATGCACCAATTTCAAAACAGATCAGTGTTAAATGCATTCTATTTTAACACATTATTTTTCTCCTTACATAATACTCAAAAACTGCTACACCAACAAAATATCCTGAAGATAAGTTTCCAAAGCCTACTAGTTTGGAATTACAGCTTTCAAACCATGTAGATATCTGTGTAGATGTTAGTAACCTTCAGTGGATGTGAAACAGTTAGGAATGGGAGATTTGACTGTCATTTTTAGCTGGAACATAGTTTATATTGATGTGAGAGACATTTTCCTTTAAACAAAAGTTGACTAAGGAGCTTAACTCTTCTTGGTTACAAATGTATTGTTCCCTTTGATTGTTATATTCATTCTCATTACTCAGGTGTATCGTAACCTCACATAACTTTAAACCCATAAGACACCTCGATATATATAACTGCTTAGGTTGAAGAATTGCTTTATTTATACAAGTGTGGACAATCACATTAACCCTTTCGTTACCAAACCGCCCAAAGCCGCCCGAACAAAATTTTGGTTTATGAAACCAAACCGCCCAAAGCCGCCCGAATTTACCTATTCATATTTAAATGAGAATATCAGAGCAAATCTCTTCAGTACATTCGTGAAAACACGTATTATACTTCGTAAACAGTTCAACTACAGTTTTGTACAATAATCGAAGTGTAATTTTAATTCCGTGAATTTTGGGAGATTTTTTTCCAAAATTTGTTCCTATTGTATTTTCAAAATTTGTAATTCTGACAAAAAATGGATACGAATTTCATTATATCAAGCAGCAAGTCAGAATTCGAAGGATTTTCTACTGAAGACCTTCATAAATCTAACTCTATGACTGAAAAAAAAAAGCATGTGGTATTTGATAATGAATCTGATGTTTCATTTTCCGAAAGTGAAAACAGTGAATCTGAGATCTCCGATAGCGATAAAGAAAATGAATTGGCACCTGAATGGAGTGAAAATTTAAAAACTGTTTCTTTCGGTGATTTCTCTGAAGAAACTGGACCAAGCCACAGACTTTCCCAGAAGAGTAAAGCCTTAGACTATTTCTTTTTACTTTTTCGAATGAGCCTATTTGAAATCATTACAGTGGAGACGAACCGTTACGCTAAACGTAAACAAAGCAAAAGAAATGATAGTTTGTGGTTTCCCTCAACCTTAAATGAAATTAAGACTATTTTGCCATAAATATTATTATGGGTATCAGAAAGTTACCCAGAATAACAAATTCTATCGTAAAATTTTGTTATATACCCAATTGAATATTAGCTAATAACCCATTTTCTATAGCGATGTTTGAACAAAATTTTAATAATTTTATATTTTGTGGAATTTACCTGTATCTACCTGCAATTAGAGTCACTTTGTAACAAAAATTATAGTATAGAATTGGTTGAGAATATTTCATTAAATTATCTTCCAAAAATCAGATTGATATATTGATAAATAAAAAAGTTATAGTTGTTTAATGAAACCAGACTAAATTTATGATTACGTTAGAAATTAATTGAAACACATAAGGGGTGTAATTTGGTCAGAAATATAGTAACGAAAGGGTTAAATGAGGGGTTAAACCAAGCAATGATGTTCTTGCTTTTAGTCTTGGCTGGTAATTCATAATTTTAGCTGATTGCTGCCTGGTCAAATATTGTTTCATTGAAGCATAACCAACATATTTATTTACATATGGTGCCTCAGACAGTATTGGATGAGTGATTAAATCTCATACCAATGTATATTATTTGGTAATTGGTCTCCTAAGAGAGCTTGCACCTATTATCCTGAAGGTGAAGTTTAGTGAGGCATCCAAATATTCACCAATCTCATATGTCATTCTACAAAATCTTTCAAGTGATATTAACAGAAAATTCATAAAATCTTTTCTCAGACTGCATCTATGGCAATTAGAGTTTACAATGTCATTATCTGCATCAACAGTTATTGCTGTTTGGGCCCCAAGTTAACCCCAGTACCTATAATGTAGAGCATTTCAGTCATAACTATTTGGTCTTTTCCTCTGACATAATGTATGCAATGAAATCTTCCTTTTCTTTTTGATGTTGTTTGGAAATTTGGCTAGTATTTCTAGCATGTCAAGTAGCTACATAATAGCTGTCTCATGGTTCAGTACAAGTGTTGCTTACAC
Organism: Octopus sinensis; assembly: GCF_006345805.1. NCBI lineage: Eukaryota > Metazoa > Mollusca > Cephalopoda > Octopoda > Octopodidae > Octopus > Octopus sinensis. The sequence goes on along the minus strand of NC_043000.1, from coordinate 125,674,919 downwards.
ATCAGTTTAAGAGGGAGGAATAAGTCTACCAATCACAAATTTCAGTTCCATCAAAGCAGGCATTATTACACCAAACTCCTCTTTTCATCCAACATCCTACACTATCTAAAAGAGAAAAAAGGATTTTCTGCTATGATATATTTGAGTTCTATCTAGCAAAAGTTTCATACCCTCTGTTATGTAAAACCAACCACAAAATGGAAGCTATTCTTGTTGCATCTAAATCTTATCTTTTTCATGATACCCAAAACAATATTAACAATATTTGTTAATTTATCGACCCCGGCAGAATTTGAACTCAGAACATAACGGCAGACAAAATACCTATTTCTTAATTACCCACAAGGAGCTAAACACAGAGAGGACAAACAAGGACAGACATAGGTATTAAGTCGATTACATCGACCCCAGTGCGTAACTGGTACTTAATTTATCGACCCCGAAAGGATGAAAGGCAAAGTCGACCTCGGCGGAATTTGAACCCAGGATGTAACGGCAGACAAAATACCACTAAGCATTTCAGCTGGTGTACTAACGCTTCTTCCAACTTGCTGCCTTAGCTGTTTCTATCTACTTTGATGCCCATGTTAAATCAACATCATTAATGGCTCTTAACAGGGCCAATTATTGAAAGCTTTCCAGCTGTGTCTAGCACTTTCTTTTCACATATCCAGGATTATATCCTTCCATTTCTAAGATAATACTGTGTGATTTGAGGAACATTCAACTACTACTTCTACCAGACAAGTGACTACATAGGTGCTCCTTTGTTGGCCTGTGCTATTATTTTATTCATGTATGTATCCAAATTCAAGAGGGCTGTTACTTCATATAAAACATTATTATGCAGGAGATAAAAAACACTTAGTACAATCTATTTTAAATATTCTACTTCACAATATCGCAAATGATATTCAGCAAATACACCATTGATGGTACAGAATGTGAATAATCTTATAAACATATTAAAGAATGATAATTTTTTTTATATATATAAAGTTAAGAATTTGCATATAAAAACACTATGGTGACATGTTACATTAGATATTAGAAAAAGTAAGTACCTGTTTGTCCATAGGCAAAAATACAGCCATTATAACCCTCGTATGCCAGCTTCAAAATATCTCGTCCTAGACATTCAAACACTTTTGCTTGGCCTAAAATAGAGAAATTACATGTAAACATGAAATATTCATATATGCAAATATATAATAAATCGATATAATGGGGAAAAAATGGTTGAATTTTCTTGTAAAGTGCATAGCCAAGGATTTTGGGAATATTTTCCAAACGGATTTCAAAGAAGAATAATAATTAAGTTTTCAACTCCTCTGATATAAAAATAATTATTTTATAAATTATTTTATGAATGAGAACTTTGATTAAAATTGAATAGAGCAAAAACATTTTATTCCCCAATTTCTTTTTTGTTTAATATAAAAAAAAACTTTAATTGATAAATGTTTTCCAGTTTATCATTCAATCAACAAACATATTCAAATTATAGAAATTTATTAAAATCCACCCATATCATGGTGTATAGGATTAGTTGTAATAACTGAATCAATTGGAAATTTTATAATTAAGACAACCAACACCAGCTAAACTATTTAAACAAAATCTATGAAAGCAGGCAAGACAAATGTTTATCAAAATCCATAAAAGACAAAAAAAAGAGTAAGTGGGGAGAACCTCAACTCCATAATTTTTTCCCATTAGAAAGATTGAAACAAAGAGGAAAGATCATTAAACATTCATAAGACATGTAAAAAGAAAATTTTCTATACCATCTCCCCTTTGGCATAGATAAATATTTACCTTATTGATAACAGATACTCTCAAGTTATTGCCTGCATGTTCCATATGAAGGAACCCGTTTAAGATGCATAACTTCTCCCTATTAAATTACTCTATCACATCCTATCCCTCTGTCATTTACTTCCCCTTGCATTTATCTAATTCGGTTGGACACCTTGCATAGCATTTAGTATAGCCAGACAAAATGTACCCCTAGTTTCTAGTGATAATAAGTGTGCAAAAAGTCTTTGGTTGTGATAAGAAATAAAGACAATAACACGCCATCGTCATGGTAAAAGGTATGAAGACACTGTATTGTGGTCATGGCATCAAATATGAAGAAGACATCATGCTAATGAAAATTTTGTAACATAAATAGATTTTCACACATTCAATAAAGAATACAAACAGCCAACTAATTGTGGACTACTCAGTGGAGCCTGAGAGTTAAATGGACTCTGAAGTGGGACAGGTAAATGATAACAAGCACAAAGTCTATTTTAGAGAGCAATTAGAGGTGAGTCTGTTCAATTTGAAAGCTAAGGTATAGAGTAACCTGACTGTGAAAATCAGAGTGTGGAAAATTGATTGATGTCCCTGCTCAGAGAGATATTGAAAAGAAGAGATCTTTTAAGTTAGAGGACATATGGCCATTTCTAAGGAAGCCAGTCTGGAATTTTACTAATAGCACATAAAAGCCTTTCTTATATACTGCTCTTTATTTTTTTACAAAGAAGATATTGAACAGACAGACAAACCTACTTCATGGTGACATTGTTAAGAAATATGAAGAAGGAATGCCATATTTATGTGAATCTCTCATAACCATTAATGAACAAATAGCTTATTTATTTATTGTAGAAAAAGCTGAATTGCCAAGCATTTATATTTCTCAGCACCATGATTCCAATGCAACACTTATACTCCTTGTTGCAGAGAGCAGCACAATGCACAAAAGATTCATTCTTGCAAGGTATTGCAATGCAGCAAACACCGAAAAGGTTGTGTGGTTCCTGTTTAATGTTGGGAGACAGATAGTAAATACTATAAAACATATGAATACACAGCTGTTTTCTCACTGATACCACTCTCATCAAGAGAATGCACCACTGATGACATTGAATAGGTCAAAGATTCAAATGCCCTCAACTGTATCATAATGAATACAAAATGATTTATTAATGTGTTTTTGAAGCTCAGAAGCTTTCTGCTTTATTTTTCTTTTCTTTTTCTCCTCAATAAGTTAGATCAATAGCTTTTTCTGAATAAATATAGAATATTGAATACAATGTGTATTGCAGCCGTTTGCTTTATGCTTAATAGAGATATTGTGAACAATTCACAAATACTTAAATTTTTTGGAAACACTATCTGCTTTATTATTCATAACAGTGTTTAATATAGTTGACCTTGCATGCAATTAAAACAAAACTAAAACCACAATAACATTAATGGGGTGTAATTAACTGATTAGTATTTAAACCTAAGGCATGCGTTTCACAATATTTACAATGGTAAGATCAGAAAGCTTTCGTCTGTACATCTAATTTAATGTTTAAAAAGAAACCGTGAATACAGAATATTTATTTTTATTAGCAACACACTCTTCGCTGATAAGAATATTTCTGAAGTGGCATAACTAACAGCATAAAATGTAAGCAATTAGTCAAAATCTCAAAAATAATTTAAAATATAGAAGAAAGGAAATTAACTAAACACACGTTGAAATTGAAATATGTTATCAGATTGACCAATCTAAGCAAATTGGCAGATTCAGATTGTAAAGAACGATAATAATAGTATAAAGTTTTCATCAACTCGCAATTTATTAGAGTTTATTTCATGTGTATTAGTCTATATCAATCATTATATATAATGTTGTTCTGCTGTTTAATATGGTTATATGCACAATACAATCATGGATCAAAATAAGCAAACAAATTAATAATGTCTTTGAAAAGCATGTAAAAATACAAAGCAAATGCCAATTTTTTTTTCTTCTTCATCTTGCATATGATGATTGGAGCTTATCACAGCAATGCTTTTTAGAGCAGTTTGATTGAGTGGCCTGAAATCTTACTTTACCATTAAGCAAAATGTAATTTATAAATTACAAACAGAATTTCAGGCACATCATCATCGTTTAACATCCACTTTTCCATGCTTGCATGGGTCAGATGCAATTCATGGCAGCAGATTTTCTACAGCTGGATACCCTTCCTATCACCAACCCTAGCCAATTTCCAAGCACTGTAGTATTTCCCTGTGGCCAGAAAAGTTTGCATAGAATATAGGAAACAAAGGACACAACTTGTATGGTGGTATCTCTTATTAAAAAATTATCACCCAAAGTCAAGACAAACACAAATGTATACACACACACACAAATGCATGCGACAAGCTTCTTTCATGTTTTTCTGCCAATTCTACTAACAAGGATTTGGTTGACTTGGAGATACAGTAGAGGACCTTGCCCAAGGTGTCATGCAATGGGATTGAACCTGAAGGTTAGGAAGCAAATTTCTTAACCACAGAGGCATGCCTGCACCTCAGAATATTTAAACAATCACTAAGCATTTGATGTTTATAAATTACTAGCAGTATCGCCCGGCATTGCTCGGGTTTGTTTCGACCCTTTAGAATTGGAATTTTTAAAAAATAAAAATTTTGCATTATGTAGCTTGTTATTCTCTTTAAGTGAACATTTTTCTAGTTGAAATACACCGAAAAATGGTGAGACAGCAGTCAAAAAATCGTAAAAAAATAGGGATTTTCATAGAAAAAAAGCACCTTTTTGATGTAAATAATTTTTGGTCTTAACATGGTCCGATTTGAATTTTTTCTTCTATGGAAGGAGGAGCAAGCCTTCTATCATACTCTCAATTTTGGTCAACTTGCGCCACAGGGTCTCGGAAGAGATAGTGTTAGTTGAAAGCTACCAAACCTGCCATACACAGACAACTTCAGCTTTATATATATAGATTAAGTGCTTACAAACCATGACTGCTGTGAGTTTCTTGCTTAAAAGCAGTTTCCCAGCTGATATTTTATAGTTTTCTATCCACTGTGTAGGTAGGGCTGTTGAACAATGAACTCACACACAAACACACACAGAACACCTGGATTTAGGACTGGATGATATTAGGAAGGGCACCCACCCATAGAATCTATGCCAAAACAGACAAACAGTGCTTGGCACAATCTTCTGACATACCATCTCCTGTCCAACTCATACCAGCATGGAAAAAGATATTAAATGATGATGATGAAGCTATAATATAACAAGATAAATTGAGCTCAAAACTTAATAGGGGATTTCATTTCTGTAGTCTGGACAGAACTACAAAGGTTTAGATTGTTGCACAGTTTATTATATAACATACATGCTATTCTGTAAGATTTATATTTAAACATTATTGGTTATTCTTTCACATGTTCCAGTCACTGGACTGTGGCCATACTGGGGCACTGCATTGAAGAGTTTAGTCAATCAAATCAACACTAGTATTATTGTAATTTTTATTTAAAAGCCTGGAATTATCCTACTGCTTTCTCAGCCAAATTCCTAAGTTATGGGGATGTAAACAAACCAACAATGTTCATCGAGTAGTGGGGGAGGAGGAACAAAACACACACAAGCACACACACAATGGGCTTCCTCACAATTTCCATTTATTAGATTCACTTACAAGGCATTGGTCAGTCTGGGATTATTTAAGAAGATACTTGCCTAAGGTGCCACACAGTGGGACAGACCCTTAAACCATGTGATTATTCTTTTCTATTCTAGGTAAAAAGTCCGAAATTTTGGAAAGGGGGCCAGTCGACTAGATCCACCCCAGTATGCAACTGGTACTTAATTTATTGACCTCAAAAGGATGAAAGGCAAAGTTGTTGACCTCGGCAGAATTTGAACTCAGAACGTAAAGACAGACAAAATACTACTACGCATTTTATCCGGCGTGCTAATGTCTCTGCCAGCTCACCACCTTCACGTGATTATGAAAGCAAAATTTGTGAAGTACACAGCCATATTTGCACCAGTGCATCTTCATCTATGCATTCATTTTGTTTACACAAATTCTTAGTCCTCCTTTACCTGAAACATTATTGGCCAGAAATCCACCCCAACTCAACCTAGGTTTCTCCTTTATCAGTGACCTTACCATTATTCAAGAATAACAACTCAACATGTATCAATCTCAGTTTCAGAAAGTCTGAAAAGGCCATTGGAACAGCCTCCTTCACCCCAACACCATAACCATTAACAAGAAGTAAAAACAAATGCTGCAAACAATTCCTTCAGAATGGTACCAAACGATATAGAAAGATTAAAGAATGACCATCTTTAAGCTGATGTAATCAGAAATGTGTTTAAAGCACATGTTTAAGTTTAGGTGTGGCTGTGTGGTTGAGAAGCTTGTGGACTTGGGTTCAGTCCCTTTGAGGAGTACTTTGAGCAAGTGTCTTCTACTTAGCCCTGGGCTAACCAAAGCCTTGTGAGTGGATTTGGTAGATGGAAACTGAAAAATGTCCAGTGCGTAAGTGTTGTATGTACACCTTGTCCCATCATCATGTGACGGTAGTGGATGCACATGGCCTAGTGGTTAGAGCAGCGGACTCACGTTCAAGGGATTGCGAGTTCGAATCTCAGACCAGGCGATGTGTGTGTTTATGAGCGAAACACCTAAGCTCAACGCGGCACTGGCAGAAGGTAATGGCGAACTTCTGCTGACTCTTTCGCCACAACTTTCTCTCACTCTTTTCTTCTGCATCTAGCAGCTCACCCATGACGGACCGGTATCCTGTCCAGGTGCAAAACTTATACGCCAAGGAAACCAGCCCTTATTAGCGAGTGTGGCTCGAGAAGGAGGCAACATGTGATGGTTGTGAATAAGCATCACCATGACGCAAGCAATGTTGTTCTTTGCAAGTTTTCTGTCAAAAACATGTCTGGCTGTGGGAAATACGGAGACAAGCAAGGGTGGGTAACAGGAAGAGCTTCCAGCTCAATAAAATTTGCCTCAACAAAGCTTGTCTGCCCTCATGCAAGAATGGAAAAAGGAATGTTAAATGATGATGAAGACGATTATGATGTAAATAATGGTGCCAACAAGTAGGATGTTGATATTATTATAATGGCAGCAGAGACAATGCCAGTAATAGACACAGAGATGATATGAGACAAGATGGCATACAAAGACAATATACATGACTAAGGAAGCCAGTCAGTGATAGCAAAGGTGAAGGGAGGGTGGTGGCTGGTTTGACATAGAGCTGCTATAATGATAATGTTGACAGCAGTAATGGTAATTATACAATGGTGATGTTAACAATACGAAAAAAACAACGTAAGAAACACAATGATAATGAAATGGTACAGTCTTGTTTGCAATGCAGTGTAGCAGTAATGTGTGAACAAGATTCGGTTGCAGTCAATAGAATACAATTTAACTCTATTGTAAACTGTAAAATTATTTCCAGTCATTGTCTTTCTCTCTGTCTCTCTCTCTCACTCAAAAAGAAAAAAGCTCTCTCTCTCTCTCTCTCTCTCATACACATACACAAAAGTATTTTTCAGTTTCTTTACCTTGCCACATTATGCCACATTGTAAAACAAGGTGGTAGCTTTTCTATGTGAATAACATTCAGTAGAAAATTAAATCTAACCTAAGGCATTTTATCTCTATTCTAATGAAACAAAAATATAAATGATAACATTTTCAGACATTTTCCAACATTTTAACCTAACTTTTCTAAACTGAAGCTCAAATTATCACGAATGATCTTTACATTTATCTATAAAATCAAATGCATTTTTTCTTCAATTTTTCTATTTTTCTTTATCATATTGGCTATTTCATTGATTAATCAATCAGTCTAGATCTAGAACCTATGTTAGAAATTGATACTGCTATTCATACGATCGATACACAACACCAGATTTACCAGGAAATCATATTGTAAGGATAACCGAAACAACAACAAAAGAAAAAAGAAAAAGAAAAAAAACTGTAGTTTAGCAACGCGTCTGGGGAAACAAATATAACCTGATCTTGTTTACATCTGTTTTTTCTTTTTGTAGTTGTTTTTTTATCTGTCAGTCAATGAAGGCAAATAGTGCTCAACTGTTTAATGTCAGTTATTTCAACACTTCACATAGTTGATAGCTTACAACAAACAACATTACATAAACAATTGCAATCATTGAATTCTGTCTCCCCACTAACCTCTTTTCTCAGTAGAATCTACTCTTATCAAAATGTGAACAGTATCTTATTTTTAAATGGCATCAATAGATGAATTATTTAGTTTTTAAGCCAGTTAACTGTTGGTTTTAAAAATAAAAATTCTATTTCTGATATGAAGAAATTCATTGAAAGCCAATGAAAACAGTTAATGCAGCTTTGAAAAGCTTAGATGTCACCCTGAAGCGAGCATGACTTGGTAGGTTGGACCATGTTTTCGTAATATATTTTAGGTGTCTACGTAGTCACGAGCAGACACATACATCTTCTCACCCATCTTACTCTTGACCTGACAGAACAGAAAAGATGTGACAGCAGGAGGGGTGCACTAGCAGTTAGCTAGTGTTCATTACAGCTGAGTAGACTAGTGCAATGTGAAATGGAATATCTCGCTCAAGGACACAATGGTTGCCCAGAGCAGGATTCAACACAGGCATCTTCTCGCCTTTCCTACCTTTGACCAAACAGAATATAAAGGATGTGATGGCTGGAGCACTGCACCAGCAGTTAGCTACAATTAATGCGAGTTGAGTAGATGAGAGCAATATGAAATGGAATATTTTACTCAAAGTTACAATAGTCGTCCAGAGCAGGATTTGAACCCACAACCTTACCATATGAATCAGCTTAGGTCATTCTCCTTTGCATACTTGGCTTCACAAACCTAAATTCAATAGCTTTCCTAATAAACGAGTAAGCATCTTCTATAATAAAAATTAAGTTTTGCTCATTCCGATGGTTTTTGTCAAACATTTGTATATGCAAATAAACATTCTTGGAATATTGTGACATTCAAAATCTTCACATTTCACTATTAGTAACTTTTGAAAGGGAATGCTAGAAACCTAGTCACATTTAGATACAGTCAGTCATCATCATCATTTAATGTCTGTTTTCCATGCTGGCATGAGTTGGACAGTTTAACGAGAGCTGGCAAGTCAGAGGACTGGATCAATCTCTACTGTCTGCTTCGGTTTGGTTTCTACAGCTGGATGCTCTCCCCAGTGCCAACCAATTTATGGAATGGCCTAGGTGCGTTTTATGAGGCACTAGCACTGGTGCGATTTACAAGTAATTTGTGAGACAAAAACCCTTTAACTAGGAGGGAGAGGTGTATTGAAAGAAATGGCTTTGTGATAGAGGGACAGAAACAGGTGTCTTGCTGTAGAGGAGATACATGGCTATCCCATTAAGAGGTGGGGGAGAGAAGATGGTGAAAGTGTGCCAGGGCATACTCTCAAGGTAAAGGTGAATGTAAGTCACTATTTATGTGAAATCCCATTGCGATTGATTTAAACATTTTCTCCTCACTTCAATTTTCTAATCATTTATAAATATTCTTACATGAGAACTGTGACTCAATAGATACAAAAGCTATAAGACAGCGAAAGAGAGAATACAGCAAATAGAAAAACAAAGACTAAACTAAAATTAACAAAAAAAAATCTGAGAATAAAAGTTTGTTGTTCAATAAATACTTAACCATTTGCCGGTCACATGTATCATGTGATACACAGGACATTTTTCCCTGGTGTTCATGTATCATTTTTTTATACAAATGTGCAGAGAACAACTTCTGCCACATTCCAGGGAGAAAAACTAGAAGTAGTTGATAGCTTCTGTTATCTAGGTGATCAAGTCAGTAGCGGAGGAGGGTGCACTGAAAGTGTAGCTGCTAGAATAAGAATAGCCTGGGCAAAGTTCAGAGAGCTCTTACCCCTGCTGGCGACAAGAGGCCTCTCGCTCAGAGTAAAAGGTAGACTGTATGACGCATGTGTACGAACAGCCATGCTACATGGCAGTGAAACATGGGCCGTGACTGCTGAGGACATGCGTAAGCTTGCAAGGAATGAAGCCAGTATGATCCGATGGATGTGTAATGACAGTGTGCATACACAACAGAGTGTAAGTACTTTGTGAGAAAAGTTGGACCTAAGAAGCATCAGATGTGGTGTGCAAGAGAGGCAACTGCGCTGGTATAGTCATGTGGCAAGAATGGATGAGGATAGCTGTGTGAAAAAGTGCCACACCCTAGCGGTTGAGGGAACCTGTGGAAGAGGTAGACCCAGGAAGACCTGGGATGAAGTGGTGAAGCACGACCTTCAAACATAAGGCCTCACCAAGGCAATGACTAGTGACCAAGACTTTTGGAAATATGCTGTGCTTGAGAAGACGTGGCAAGCCAAATGAGACCATAACCTCGTGGCCTATGCCAGGGGTGTAACCAGCCCACTTATGTGTACCTTTCCTTCATTGGACACTAAACTCTGCTTGTGAAGACCTGTTGAGGCAAGTGAAATTGAAATAAAACTTGATGACTGGCATCCGTGCTAGTGGAGCGCTAAGAGCACCATCCGAGCATGATCACTGCCAGAGCGGCTAACTGGCTTCCGTGCTGGTGGCACGTAAAAAGCACTATGCGAGCGTGATCTTTACCAGCGTCGCCTTATTGGCACTTGTGCCGGTGGCATGGGAAAAAACATTTGAGCGAGGTCGTTGCCAGTGCCGCTGGACTGGCTCCTGTTGCAGGTGGCACGTAAAAAACACAATTTGAGCATGGCTGTTGCCAGTACTGCCTGACTGGCCCTCATGCCAGTGGCACGTAAAAGCACCCACTACACTCCCGGAGTGGGTGGCATTAGGAAGGGCATCCAGCTGTAGAAACTCTGTCAGGTCAAGATTGGAGTCTGGTGCAGCCATCTGGTTCGCCTCAATCAAATCATCCAACCCATGCTAGCATGGAAAGCAGATGTTGAATGATGATGATGATTCCCGATTTGTTCTCAACTGCCAGAGTAACTTAGGACTTATAAAAAGAATCTTTATAATACTTAGAACTTATGAAATAAAGGCAAATTAAAAGTTTGAAAATGAACATGGACATTTAGGAAAAAACTTCTGAAAACACTTTGGACAAGGAACAGGCTATCTACTAAATACAGTAAGGCCTTGTTCAATGCATATATTTTCTTCCATATTAACCTAATAATTCCTGCAAGTCAAGGATCACAAGTCTTCTAGGAAAAATATTCCACACTTGCAGAAAAACTCCCACACTTCAGTAGCCTTTACCATTTGTCCACCTCCAAGTTTTGAATTACTAATAATAGTAGTGTATATATATTACTGAACCTTAGAATGGCAAATATCTCTATCATTCCAAAATCCATAACCAGCAAGTAACTTGAAGTATTTATTGGAATTTTTCTCCAAGATGACCATTCAAATTGTCTGCTTTTAATCTGTGAAACGGGCCTTAGCAGTGTGCTGTAAACTAAAATCCAGTTAATCTGCTGTTGAATATTAGATCTTGTTAAGTCCAAAGCAGGTGAGATTGCTTCATAATTTAATCAATTACTTTCACATTCAATAAAATCTAAGAGTACAAATGGAATATCCAAAGCTATGGGTTGTGCTAAGCAATCCGAATTAAGTTAAACAAGCATCAGTAATGGTGATTATCAGAACACATATGACAAGTAAAATACATTATTGATAACTTCTGCTGTAAACATTAGTTACTGCAGTAACAATATCAATAAATGATGCTGATGAGTTAGAGGAGGAGAAAAACAAAATGGAAAATATGCTACTTAAACACTGAATCAATAATTTCTGCTAGGAGATGATTGTCACTTCGCACAGACTTTTCTATTTTTTTTTTCTCTGGGCACAGCTTTATTCGTTCCTTATTAATACATATATAATTTTTAAAGAGAAAACAGCATAAAATAGCAGATTATTCTGAACCAACTTGTAATATTTCAATTATAGGGACCAAATCCAAATATATAATATTGTTGACTTGACTAAAGTAATAATAGGAGCAGGCATGGCTGTGTAGTAAGAAGCTTGCTTGCTAACCACATAATTCTGGGTTCAGTCCCACTGCGTAGCACTTTGGGCAAGTGTCTTCTACTAAAGCCTCAAGTCGACCAAAGCCTTGAGAGTAGATCTGGTAAATGGAAACTGGAGGAAGCCTGTCATAGATGTGTGTGTGTGTGTGTGTGTGTGTGTGCACGCATGTGTGTGTGTATTTTGGTGTCTGTATTTATCTTCCCACTACTTGTCAACCAGTGTTGGTGTATTTATGTCCCTGTAACTTAGCAGTTCAACAAAAGAGATTGATAGAATAAGCACCAAGCTTAAAAATAAGCACTTGGGTCCATTCATCTGTCTAAAAATTCAAGGCAGTGCCCTGGCATGGTCACAGTCTAACAACTGAAATGAGTAAAAGACAAATAATTTGTGCCTCAGGCATAAAGAGAAGGAATGGTTAGAATTGACCCCCAATCCTTGACTAGTACTTATTCCATCAAATCTGGAAGAATGAAAGGAAAAGTTGACCTCTGAAGATTTTAATTCAAAAAAGTAAAGAGCCATGACTAAATTCTATAAAATACTTTGATGCTCTACCGATTCTGTGAATCGGTCTTATCTTTTAGCATTTACTTGTTTCAGACATTGGACTGAGGTTGTGCTGGGACACTGTCTTGAAGGGTTTAATTGAACAAATCAACCCCAGCACATTTTATGTCTGGTGATTATTCTATTGGTCTGTTCAACCAAACTGCTAAATCATAGGGATGTAAACAAACCAACACTGGTTGTCAAGTGCTGGGGGAACAAACATAAATGCATGTGCACATGCTTATATGATGGGCTTCCATACAGTTTCCATCTACCAGATTCACTCACAAGGTATTCGTTGGTCTATGGCTATAACCAAAGAAACTTGGCCAAGCTGCAGCACAATGGAGCTAAATCAAAAGCCACATGGTTGCAAAGCAAGCTTCTTACTCCGCACCCAAAAATAAACCCACAATAGTCAACAGTCTTTATTTTGTTCTGTTTGTCAAGTAGGAATTCTAATTATGGGCAACCTTTTAGCATTCAGATTATTCTGTCAAATGTAAAGTTTATTTATTGACATGACTGAATTAGTCATGCATTATCTTGTAGCTTTGAGATTTCAATGAGATTGTTTCTTTTTAGAATGACATTGTAGGGTTGGTGTGAGAGGCCAGACCTGGCCAATTTGAATGGAAAAATAGGTAAAATATCTGGGCCAGATATGGCCTGTTTAAACGCTAAAGGGTTAAAATATATAGTCTTCATGGGAACATTGTAAAGAGACACATGTTAAAAGAAGATATAACAACAATATTTGTTTAAAAACCATAGGACTACTTACAAACAAATTTAGGATCCTTCTCATCCATTGACCAAAAACAATGATCAAATGCAAAAGTCTGAAATGATAAAAGCAAAAAAAACAAAATTTTAAAACAGGAAGAAGAAAAAAATATTCAAACTAAAAAAAATATTCAAAATTTTTATCATTATTACTTTACTCATGCTAACGATACCTGAATATTTTAGCATATTCTGTCTGGTAAGCTATTAAAAACAGTTACTAATGCAGCATAATAGAATGTCACATATAATTAAAAAAGAGAAGAGAAATTCATAATAAATCCTGATTAAACCCAATGTAGCTGTTGAATTGAAAATGAAGGGGAAAGAAAAGTTCTAATAAAACATTTTAATACACAATTCCCCTATTCCCACACTACTAGCCAGATTTTAAATTGAGTAGAGTTGGTTTCAGCTAGAATTAATGAATATACACAAAATTACAAAGCTTTAAGATTCTAATATTCCACTGGCAATATTTATGAGGAATAGTGTAGCCAGACTTCTGTACACGGCTGCTGTTTGCTTTATTGATTTAAGGAAGATGGTAAAAATCAACCTTGACAAGATATGAACTGAGAATGTAAAAGAATGTAACTAAATGCCACAAAGCATTTTGTTTAGCATCATCACTCCTGCGCTGGTGCCACAACGGAACCCTCACTCTTGCCAAACTCCCTCAACAGAGACTGGTGAGTGAAACAATCTTGCTAGTACTAATGTCATGAAAGATACACTGTAAGGTAGTTGGCAGGCAAAGCATGGTATTGTGAGATCTTTTAGATTCTGTTCTGTCAGGCACTATTCCACCAAACTATGGCTGTGCCACAAAGAAAATGCAGCCAGTTTAACTTAGAATGGCTAAAGTACAAAGGACATTCAGTCACAGAAACGAAGCCAAACAACACATATGTCTATGGAAGCAGTCAGCTTTCAATAAGAAATAACTTAGATGACGATAATCCATCCAACCCATACCAGCATGGAGAGCAAACAGAAAGATGATAATATTGATGGTAGTGATGCTGTTACTGATTATGATGATATCAATATCAGTTCTACCATTCACCTTCCCGAGATGGGAAACAGTCCATACAAGGGAATGGGGTTATTATTTTTCTTTCAAAAATAATTTAAAATCTCAGGCATGAGTAAATACAGCGTCATAAAATAGGCAAGACTAAAAATTCAGGGAAGTTTAGCAACATAGTTTTCCCAGGTGTCCATCTGTCTTAGTTAGTATCTAAAGAATTACCATCAATGCTACATGGTCAAGGAAATTTTTCCATTGTCATTCTTTTATTTCACTGCAGAAAGACATGCCCTGGAGCACTTTCTGGTTAACCAATAAAAATAATTGTTTCCGAGTTTTAGCCAAATAAATTGTGACAAGATACAATAGTTGAGAATCAAATCATTTTATTTGGTTAAAATGTTCACCTTCAGTATTCAAAATCTGAAGTATATGGGTGCCATTGTTTTATTGCAGTTGGGTGGCTGCCAACCTTTAATCAAAGTATATCATTATGTATCCAGACTGGAAGTAGCAATCATGCTTTCATAGCAGTACTTACACGTACATACATACATTACACTCACATGATAGCAGTAAAACGAAAGTGTTTGAGATATAATATAATATAATATGCAGATAAGATTTTATTGAAGACTTTGAGGCCATGCTTTGCAGTGTTTCACTTCTCCCTGATTTATTCATATTAGTATATTCCTACAACAATACACTGCATATTGGTATGGAAGAAACAGAACAAGATTAATGTACAAATCATGTCAAAAACTCTCATGCTTATGAAGCAGCTTAAATTTTATCACATAGTTTAAAACAAAACATTTTTGTACACATCAAACCAGTAAAATTCTATTGAAAGCAGAGAAGAGCACTAAAAGTTTTAATTATATTAAGATCGAATACAGAAAAAATTCACAGAAAAGAGAGATCATAAAGCATGTTCATATTTTGCCAGAATAGATTGAAAATATTTATTTAACAAACAAGGAAAATTAATTTTCATTCTAACTTAAAATTTCAAATATAAAGTAATGAAATGTGGATTATCTTTAAAATAAGTTTCAAACTAAATTGTACTATAATTTACATATGATTAAGAAATAGTACAACTGCATTCCACTAAATAGCACATGACAAATGTGAAAAATATTGGCTACTAAGTATAGGATTGGATTCGTGGATGAATTAGATCTGTTTTCTCTCAGTGTGTTGGTACAGTCCCAACAAGGAGCCTTGGGGAACAAAATCATTAGTCATACACTTTTTTCTGATTTATTTTGTACATATGACATTCTGATAGAAAATCAAACACTTTACTTGAAATAGGATTAACAACCGACAATAGCATACTGCTTAAAATAGTAGCTAAGCTAACAAGTTACAAAATCTGAGAATCAGAATTCAGTTTATTTAACCACCTGAAATATATGTTAGGTACTCCAAACGCTTAGGGCAAAAATTAATAATTTACCGTTTGAATACAGAACAAATCTAAAATAAAAGAAATTCATGTTACAGTTCAAAATTATTATTATTATTATCACCATTATTATTATTATTTGCCTACAGTCTAGAGTTATTCTCTATTTCTTTTATAAATCTATAACAATCACATCTGTCTGTATTAGTGCATCCCCACAGCTATTCTTCACATCCAAATCATTCTCAACTGATTCAAGATATTAAAACCATTCAGTCGTATCTCTATTAGCATTTTAAAATGCATAATCTCCTGGCTTATTCAGGCTGTTTCTAGCTGCTTCTCTAACTACATATACACATACATTACACACATGTACACATTTATATGTACACGTTATGTATATATATATGATTAAATAAATATATGATAGTGTGAGTTCTCATACTAGTCATACAAATTGATTTTTAAATGAAGCCTCTGAAAATAGCAATAGGCAAGGAAATATTCTTATACTGATTCACACAAGCTAGTATGCCTAAGTGTTTCCCAGATAATATGCCAAGCGAGACAGCTAAATCAATATTGTGCTTCAATAACAATTTGTAGAACTACTTTGTCCAATAAATATCTTAAAGCCGTCTGTAAACAAGCAGAGTTATCCACTTGTTGCAGTAATTTGGCTCCTTTTAGGAAAACTTGCTAAGTTACGTGCATATACTAATTCTCATCATCATCATTATTATTATTATTACTATTATTATTATTATTATTAATAATAGTAGCACTGCACTGATTGTTACACATTATTACATATTTGAAGTAGTAAGTCATTTTAGAACATATAAATCTATATTGGGGCACCTAAACTGAATCAATAGAAACAAACCTAATTTATAAAAGCTGATTCATAAAATTCAAGAAGGGGCACCTTAGTCATTTTGAAAATATAGAAACTAATGAACTCAAGTATTTTCCAATATTCTTCTAGCGGAAACATTCAAGAGGCATAAACTGAGAAACAGAATGCTGAATTGTCCATTGTACGTAATCTTGTTTTCGTAAGATTATTGTATGTAAATGTTATTTTGACATGAACACAGCCGTTATTATAATACTAATTCTTACTAATTTTGGCAAACAGTCAGCAATTTTAAGAGGATGGATTTAGTTGATGACATCGATGTCCAGTATTTGATTGGTACTTTATTTTACTAATTCGAAAAGGGCGGAGCGCAAAGCTGACCTCGGCAGTATTTGAACTCAGAATGCAAAGTGCCAGATGAAATGCTGTCAGCAATTTGTCTGACTTGCTAATGATTCTGCCAGCTTACTACCTTAAAAATTATAATAAACTGCTTGTAGTATAGGGGCACATAGCTTGAAATTTGGGAGTGTGGCTAAGTCAATTACATCAACCCCAGTATCTGACTGGTATCGTATTCTATTGACCTAGAGGGATGAAAGGTAAATTTGAACTCAGGAAATAACAAGTATGAAGAGATGCTGCTTTCAAACTTTTGGCACAAGGCCAGTAATTTTAAAGGGAGTGGCTTAGGCAATACTGTTGGTCCCAGAACTTTACTGGTAATTTGTTTTATTGACCACCGAAAGGATGAAAGGCAGAGTTATTAACTCCTGCAAAGATCAACTTGGCCTTTTATCCTTTTGAGATAAATAAAAATAAAGTACCAGTAACATACTGGATCAATGGTATTGATTGCCACCACCATGCCAGTTTGTCGACCACATGCCTCATTTAGAAGCATGGAAAAAAGGACACTGAATAATGTTGATGATGACATATTTGCAGTTTTTATCTATAAAAGTTCTTTTTAAAATATATTTTTAAAAAATAAGAAGAAAAAAACAAGAAAATATTCTATATATTCTATACATTAGTAGTAGTAGTAGTAGTAGTAGTAGCAGCAGCAGCAGCAAGAGTATCAATTGTTTTCTAATGGAAATAATTTATTTAATTCTTTAATTCAATTATTTTTCTAATTACTTTATTTCAAAATGCCACAAAAAGCCTCTTCTTTCCAAATTCCCTTCTCATTATACGCCACTTTCATCAATACCTTTACAAAGTAATGATACCTGCCTCTTGAAAGTACCTCACTATCTGGTATTGATATCACTATCCAAATACTGGCTTTCACAGAAGGACACAGGATTACTTTCCCCTCTACTGACTTGCTAATGATCATTGGAATTGTGGAAATTAGATAAGGATCATCAATGGAACATAAGGAATGGTAGTGTTAAATTAGACAGCCTAAAACAAATTCTATGAAGATGTTCACCTTTACTGCTTCTATTAACATCACTTTTCTAATAATAAAGAATAAAAAGTTTTGAATGGTACAACAATGCACTATAATACAAAAAATGGACTATATACCTGTTGTAATTTAGTTATCCATAAGGATAACTAAATTACAACTTTTTATTCTTTACAAACAATACACCATGCTTCAAGTGAACTACAATACTCTTCTTTTCTAATAGTTTTTTCTCCTAATTGTCTTATTACAATCTTCAAATCCTTCTGGAACTAAATTTCTCAACAACATAAAGAGAACACTTATATGGTCTTTTAACCTGCAGGAAATAGCAACCAAATCTCCTTCAATGCAGCCTCACATACAATAGGCCTGAAAAAGAGAGGTTGATCATTCCTGAAGTGTCTCTGTTCAATCCATGTTGGTTTGCGGCTAGATGACAACAAAATTAGCCTTACATTTAGTAGTAACACACATACACATAAATACATACATATACTTATATACACAAACATACATACATATACACACATAAAATACATAAACATAAGCAATTCAGCTGGGGAAAAAAAAGTAATAAAAACTTTTTCAGAAATTGCCAAACAAATACTTTCAGTTTTGATATACTTTCTCTGAAAGATTGCCTCACACATTACAATATAACCATACAGAGGTTTTGCATGAACAGTCATGGCAGTGTAAGTAAGAAGTTTACTTCCCGACCACTCAGTTTTGGGTTCACTCTTACTGCATGAAACCATGGGCAAGTTTTATTATAACTCCAGGCCAACCAAAGCCATGTAAATGGGTTTGTTAGATGGAAACTGAAAGAAACCATCATGTGTGTATGTATGTCTGTTTGTGTGTGTGTGTGCGTATGTATGTTTGTGCCACCTTGTTTTGACTTTGCATTAATACTTATAAGTGAGTGCTACCACCAAACATGTGGGGCCTCGTTTCCAATCTTTCATGAAAATGTGTCCAGCCAAGGAGAAGTATTACCTTGCTTGGAAACAGTTGAGAAAGATTTTCTATGGCCAGATGTCCTATCTATCCTCAACTTGCACCCATTGACAAGTGACTTAATATTTCCTCGATGGCTTTTCACAAAACATTGGTAAAGAAGGACGGTGCTTGTATGATGTCTACGACTGTCAAGTGATGTGAAAATGAGGAAACACACACCTATAGTCACTCATTTATGCAGATTTTTATACATAAGTTATTACACACACACACACACACACACAAAACAACAAGAAGCTTCTTTCAATTTCTGTCTATTAAACCCAGAGGTTGTAATGAAAGACATTGCCTAAGGTGCCACACAGTGAGACTGAACCCAAAGCCACATGTATGGGAAGCAAATTTCCAAACTACACTGCCAAACCTATATGTGTGTGTGTGTGTGTGTATGTGTGCGCGTGCACATGTGCATGTGTGTATGCATGAGACTTGATGATGAATGGAGACTATGCTGTTTGAATAAATGCATTTCCCAGAGAAACAGTATGATGATGCCTTCCTTGAATAATTACTCAATTCTCTATTATTCTCCACAATTCCTGAAAGAATTCTTTTCAGAATTCATTTTTTTATATACTTCTCCAAGCCAGATATTCAAGAGAAAAAAAATTAGCGATTTCAAGACAGTTACAAAAATATTTCCTTCTATTCCAGGTGCAATATGCACCAATTCACTACTGAGTTCTATTATATTACCTAAACTTGTCAACACCTTTGTTGCACTGCTTCTCTATCAGGCATTATCATGCTTTGAATGTTTCTTTTAATAAACAGCCAACAAGTTAATATCCTAGCAAGACTTACCACCAGTTATTCTTTAATAAATAACATATTTTTGTCCAATAATATATTCAAGTTATCATTTAATAAATAACATGTTTATTTAATATCATGGATAGAACATAAGGCCTTAGAACACCAGAAACTAAGAAAATTTTATTAAACATCAAAGAGAGAAAATTAAAATATTTTGGACAGTTAATTAAAGAAGAAAAAAATGGATTACAGAGACTTTTAATAGAAGGTAAAGTGAATGGGAAATGAGGAGGGGGAAAAACCAAGAATAATGTGGATGAATAATATCTAAAATTGAATAGATTTAAAATAGAGTTAATGCATTAAGAAAGCACAAGAAAGACAGAGGGAGAGATCCATTAGCATTCAACCAGCTGAGAGCTGAGGATATCTGATAACGACTCATGAGAGAACCCCACCCCAGGATTTTGTGTGATTTAAAAATGATGACTTTCAACTGACAGCAGTAACTATTGAACAGATAGCATCATCATCATCATCATTGATCCTCTTCAGTTTTTCAAGCTGGCATATGCTGGGTGATTCATTGCAGTTTAAGTCACTTCTTATTCAGAGTAACTGCCTTTCAAAACAAATTGGAAGACCTCATCTTACCATCACCCAGTGCAACACAGTTTCTATGGCTTGATGCTTTACCATGTTACAGAGTACATAGTGTGCATTTTCAAGTGGCACCAGCATTAGAGGGGTTGTCCTGCTTTCAATGGGATTAAAAATTCCTCTCAGCCCAAGAGTCCTTCTTTCCTTATCTTTTGTTGAGAATAACCAACATAGTCCATCAATAAACAGATTAGTATGTATGCAAATTTGTATATATTGTCCATTTGTTTTATGCCTGTTTTTCCATGTTTGCATGGACTGGTTGAACTTATTACTGAGGCATTAGTTTACAGTTGGATACCTTGCCTATTAATAACCCTAACCTGTTTCTCAAGTGGAGGATTTTTTTTTTAATTCCATATGTTTTCATAAGAGTACAGCTGCAGAATAATTTATTAACAAGATATGTCAACAAAATGTTATTTTTCTCAAACACCTTTAAGTGAAGAAGGAGAATTTAAACATTTATCTGGACACATGCAGACACACTCACATGCACAAATGAACACACACACACACACACACACTAACATACTTAAAAACAGACACACTATAACATGCATAAACGCAGACATATCTCTCTATGAAAGGCTTCCATACAGTTTCTGTACTAATTTCACTTACAAGGCTTTGGTTAACCTGAAGCTCAAATTGAATACACTTACCCAAGATACCGCACAGTGAGATGGAAGATAAAACTACACAGTTATAAAGCTAACTTTGCGTCCACACACACAGCAATACACATGTACACACACATATTTATACAGAGCACTATAGAGCAAATCTACCTCAGTTTTGAAACAGCCTTCACAAGAAGTGATCTTACTCTACAACAACTTGTGGTATTTTAACCACCTATGAATCTATGCTTTACAAAAGAGAGTAGCACTTATATTTATTTCCTTTTTAGATAAGGTTAGATGCCAGACAGATGACCAAGTACATTAATAAATGTCAGCCTGCTGTGACATACATATTTCATTGTACCCTATGTGCTATAGACAAATACAGATACTCAGAACAACAGAACTGCAGAGAGTCATTATTATCATCATGAGCTTTTATATATATATATATATATATATATATATATAGATGCAGGAGTGGCTGTGTGGTAAGTAGCTTGCTTACCAACCACATGGTTCTGGGTTCAGTCCCACTGCGTGACACCTTGGGCAAGTGTCTTCTACTATAGCCTTGGGCCGACCAAAGCTTTGTGAGTGGATTTGGTAACGGAAACTGAAAGAAGCCCGTTGTGTGTGTGTGTGTGTATATATATATATATATATATATATATATATATATATATATATATATGTATGTATATATGTATATATATATATATATATATATACATGTGTGTGTGTGTGTTTCTGTATCTGCTCCCCACCCCCGCCATCGCTTGAGAACTGATGTTGGTGTATTTACATCCCTGTAACTAGCAGTTTAGCAAAAGAGACCGATAGAATAAGTACCAGGCTTAAAAAAGAATAAGTCCTGGGGTCGGTTTGTTCAACTAAAGGTGATGTTCTCCAGGACTTATTCTATTGGTCTCTTTTGTCGAGCAGCTAGATTATGGGGACATAAACACGCACACATATATATGTATATATACAACAGGTTTCTTTCAGTTTCTGTCTACCAAATCCACTCACAAGGCTTTGGAAGCTATAGTAGAAGACACTTGTCCAAGGTGCCATGCAGTGGAAATGAAACCGGAACCATATGGTTGGTAAGCAAACTACTTACCATACAGCCACACCTGTGCCTACGCTAATTATCTAACACTAAAACCAGTAAAAGACAACTCATTTTGATAGATACCCAATCACATTAAATAGTACCTTCCAAGCAAGGCAACATCATCTCAATGTAAAGATAGAGATCTTGCAAGGGTGGGGTGGGGGGGGGGGTCGCAGATATTTGAATCATTCCTATATGCTTCCATGTGAGCAGCACATAATTTCTAAGTAGAATGATTTAAAAAGGAATAACATGTAAATATGCTCAATATTTCCCCGAGGTTTACATACGACTGTATTTGCACATTTAGCTGCACTAACATCTGATCAAACATCCAGATACTCACAACATGCTCCTTTCACAAACACACACACACACACTCACTAATTTCCAAACCATCATCTCAGGTTTGCAACTACTATCTCATTTCAATAGCCTAACAGAAGCCAGTGTGTACAACTGTCAATTAACTAGATCTTGATCCATCCATTTGCACGCGTTACTAAACGACGAGGAATCTTTAGTGAGGAATGAACAAACGAGAAAAGGATGTATAATGACAAAAGAGAAAACTGTGATAATGGCGTGAAATAAAAAAAGCAAAAGTCTATACAGGGTGTTGATGGCCAGTGGTGAGCGAAACAGAGGTGCTCCAACTGAGATTTGGAAACGAAATATATTCAATGCAGAAAAAAGACAAGAAAAACAATTCCAGCATTGCTCATAGACAACAGCCAGGGGAAATGTAAAAAACAGCAGGGAAAATGGTTGGAAAATTGTTTGCAGCCTCTATTATCAATTTTGTGAACCACATATAAAATATTATGATGCTTTATTATGACCACGAAACCCTTTCTGGACAAATATTTCCTTTCTTTTCTTTTCTTAGTTTTTTTGTTTTTTTAAACCCCCAGACTGTCACTTCATAGTGTAAATTATTCTAAAATATTTGTGACATTCAAATGGAGTGTCTGGAAAATTCTTCATTAAATTAAGTCTCAATCATATGAAAAGAGTATTATTTTCTGGCTTGTGTAGGCATCTTTGAGTCGGTGTATGTGTGTGAGAGAGAGAGACAGAGAGAGAAAGAGAGAGAGAGAGAGAGAGAGAGAGAGACAGACAGAGAGAGAAAGAGAGAGAGAGAAAGATAGTCTAGCTTGCAAAATCAATGGTATTGATAGATGCGAGTTGCTGAACTTCCACTTTGATCTTACATAAAAATGAATACTATAGTCATTTTCTCCCTTACTTAGGCATCTTTTAGTTGAAAGAAATCTTAACCTTTTTCCCTATTTAAGCTAAAGTATATATAGATATTCAATTCTTCTACATAGTCTTACGATTCTCATCATAAAGCATAAAAGACACACACACACACAAACACTAGAGAGACATGATGGCTGTAACGCTAAAGTGCTCAGCTGCTAACATGGTTACTAGTTCAATCCATACAGCCAAAGCCAATGTGTTATGCCACTTGAGCAAGACATTCTGTTTATCCCAGTTTGCCTGATTAGCAGAAAACATTCCACTCTGCTTTAAAGTTCAGTGATTAATAAATAGTAGGAAGAGCATCCAGTTGTATATATACCATTGCTACATTAATTAAAAAACAAAACAAAAGGACACAGCATGGTATACTGAAAATGGATATAAGAAAAGCAAGCACGAATGCACATATACATCGTGTTGCTTTAAAAAAAGATATAGTCTTCAGTTTGCTCTGTATCAAAGCTCAATGTTCTGATAGTTTTCCACATAAAAATTTGTCTGCAAATCACAGCCTTTTGTGTAATTATATACAAAAGAAGAGGGGAAAAAAACTGTATCATCAACTATCTTTTTAATCAATTAGCAAAATACTATCCCTAAACTCATAACCTCTCATTTACATAGCTTTTTCTTCTTTCAGATACTTATGTCTTTTAAAGAAATCAAGATGTTGAGATTTACTTCAGTAATGCTACCCAGTTATTTTTGAATGTCGTTAACACAAGGTATATTTATTTTCTACATTTGTAAAAGCACTATCATTTATTCAATACTTTATATCTAATTTACGATTGGTGATGCTACTTCTCTAAGTATATCTAAAGAAATGATAGTTACACAGTAAGATATATATATATATATAAAAGTAACAAAAAATAAACATAAGAAAAAGAGTTTCTATACATCTGTATTCTTTTCTGATATTAATCTTACTTTAAAAACACAGGAACAAACTCTGAAATGTATGCCAACTAATAAAGTTGCCAGCTTCATATAAATTTCCATTTACTCTAAATCATATAAAAATTGACAGCTATGAAATATATGCTCAATTTCAGATAAATTGAGCTAAAAATTATACATGGATGCATTGTCACAATGTCAAGACAATTTCAGTTTACAAATTCTAAGTTTTAAATCTTGGCAATGGAGAAAACGATTATGGAAAGACAACTGTGTATATTATTTACATTTCCTGCTTTCAAACAGAAGCATCTATATTAAGTCGTATGTATGCATCTATAATATATTATTATAAAGCTGCAAATATGACATTTCTTCAAATGGATTTCTGTCTTCTGTAAAAATAATTATATCTGTAAATGTATATCATTACATCTCTACATATATCATTAAAATAAACAAGTTGTATTAAACAAATATATGCCAACTTATTAATTTTACTTCCAGCTAACATTTGAAATCATATAACTACGCTTATGTGTTTGTTTAACATGTGGATTGAAAGCAAATAGCCGCTTTATAAAAATTTAAGTTAACACTTCAACTGGCTTCACAAACAGAATTCAAAATGTGTAAATTACATTCTTCTACTAACAATGAAACTAAGCATTTCAAAAATGATATTAATAAAAGAAAAAAAAATCCTTTATACATAATAAATTTTTAATGTAGATTTTTTTTTTTGCGGCTGTATGGAACAAAAGATTTTCCCAAACCTTAATATAAAGAGAATGATGGACCAAGCAAATAGTAAATAAGATAATTTATTTATGCTATTGAAATCTACAATATTGTGTGAATAAGATAAAATATATATGAAGCGAAGTAAGACACACACAAACACACACATATACACATACAGAGGTAATTATTTTTACATCCGTGTATGTATATATGTGTACCAGTGTTTACTTCCACAATTCCATCTTTTTATAGTCGATTATTATTATTAAAGCAAATATATTCAAATTGAAGTAAAAAAAAATATCCTATCTCTTTTCCATTATGCATTACTTTCATGATTTTCTTTTTCTTACATAACGCTACAATACACACATACATAAAAAATATGTGAGGGAAATCTTACAATCAAGTTCCATTAAATTCCAAGTATTGAAATTTTTGAGAAACTCTGAATAAAGAGATTCAGGGAAATATTTCAACCACACGCTCAGAAAGGTGTTTATGTAAAATCATACGTAACGCTAATCAAAGCAGCTTATTTCTGATATTACTGTTGTTCTAATACTTGGGTACATATGACCCATCACTGCCATTGTTTTGAAATCATCTCCATTCTTCCATCACCCATTTTCTTGGGAAAAAATTGGCAAAAGGAAAAAGAAAAAAAAATCTTTTTCACATTAACCTGTAAGGTTCTGGTCTACCAAATCAACTCACAAAGCTTTGGTCGGCCCAAGGCTTTAAAAGAAGACACTTGCCTAAGGTGTTATGCAGTGGGACTGAACTTGAAACCATGTCATTGAGAAGGAAACTGTTTACCCACACAGCCAAGCCTAGGCCTAAGCTGTATCAAATACATCTTTAGTAATACCAATATTTTACTCCTACAGATAACGCATAGGAGATCTTTCCCGTAAAGGAATGGTAAGACTCATTACAAGAAAAACATAAAACATGCAAAGTACCAAACATACCCATCATCATCATTATCAGTTTAACATTCACTTTTCCAAACTTGCATGGGTCAGCCGGAATCTAATGTGGCTGATTTCTTATGACCTGATGTCTGTCCTATCACTAAAACTTGCTTGTTTTCAAGCAAAGTAAGATTTCCCATCGCCAGATATGTTTCTGCAGAATATCAGAAATGAGTGACGTTTGTTTGACAGTGACCGTCATTTACAATGACAGTATGAAGTCAGGACAAAGTAAAGTTACCTTCTCAAGTCATGTCGACTGATAAGGGCCAGTTTCACGGTTTCCTTGGAGTATATATTTCCCACCTGGATGGGATGGCAGTCCGTTACAGAATTACTCCGTTTTGTCAGCTGAATGGAGTGGAGCAACATGAAATGAAGTGTTTTGCGCAAGAACACAACATGTTGCCAAGTCCAGGAATTGAAACCACAATCTTATGATCACGAGTCCAACACTCTAATCACTAAGTCACACACCTACACACACATACACACAAATATATATACATATATGACAGGCTTCTATCAGTCTCTGTTTATCATATCCACCCACAAGGCTTTGCTCAGTTTGGCTATAGTAGAAAACACTAAGGAGTCACACTAGGAATTGAAACTGCAACCATGTGGTTGGCAAGCTAACTTCTCAAGTATACAGCCACATGTTAATGCTAACCACTGGTCTTTTTTCCTTCTTTAAAACTTCTAATCATGGAAACTTTAAGTATGAAATTAATTTTTAAATTTTACTTCCTCTATTCATACAACATTCTCTCTACAAATTACTGTAAAGTGAGGATAATAATATTAGACAAGCCCCTCAAAAAGCAATATAAACCCCAGCTGAAAACAGATTAAGATTTCTGATTTCTTTAAAACACTGGCTACAGAATATTCTCTACTACTTTATGGTTCTGTTCAACATGATTGTAACTTAACTAGGCCAAATACCTAGAGGCAAGGAAACGACAAATTCTGCCATCGATCCAGGTATCAATTCAATAAGTGTTAAAACACATTGAAGCAATAATTATATAAAAATGGTATTGATTTTTTCCCCAGCCTGAATAAAAATGACAAAGTGTAGGTACTAAATGAGATGAATACAATCATCAAGTTTCCTGATGTAAAAGGAATTATCAGTTAATTAGATTAAACAAATATGTAATAGGAAATGGTTTAGTAGTGAAGAGAGTCAAGACTGAAACAACTATCTGCCTAATAGCTACCGTCAGCTACCTTAACATTTTTATGGGGTTATTTAAGAAAGAAGAAAAAATCAATTCTGTCAATATTATTAGAGAGAGAGAGAGAGAGAGAGGAGAGAGAGAGAGAGGAGAGAAGGAGAGAGAGGAAGAAAGGGGAGGGAGAGAGAGAAAGTGGAAGATAGGGGAATAGAGAAAGTGGAGAAAGAGAGAAAATAGGGGAATAGAGAGAGTGGAAGAGAGCAGATGATAGGGGAATAGAGAGAAAGTGGAGGAGAAAGAGAGAGGAAGATAGAGGAATAGAGAGAGAGTGGAAGAGAAAGAGAGAGAGGGAAAAAGAAAGAGAGCGGGGGAAAAGAAAGAGAGAGGAAGATAGGGGAATAGAGAAAGACAGGAGAAGAAAGAGAATGATAGAAGAAAGAGAGAGAGAGAAAGTTAGGAAAAGAAAAAGACAGATGAAGAAAAAGAGAAAGATAAAGAGAAGAGAGAGAGAAAGATAAGGGAAAAAAGAGAAAGATAAGGGAGAGAGAGAAAGATGAGAGAGAGATAGTGGAAGAGAGGAAAGTGTAGAAAAAGAGAGAAATAAGGAAAGAGAGAGAGAGAGATAGGGAAAGTATAAGAGAATAATGAAAGGAGAGAGAAAGAGAAAGAAAGAAGAGAGAGAGAAAATGATTGGGGAAGAAAGAAGAGAGAGAAAAGAAAGAGGTAGTGATTATATGACAGTTGTGATTTTTTGTCCATAGTTTGCTGTTCATACAAAGAGGGAAAACAGCAGATAGTTTCTCAAATAGGAGGCTGGTGAAGTAAAACAGTTTGCACTTGGGTGATTCCAGGTTCAACTCAGTCTATCTTTCAGGGGTAAACTCACAAATCAAGGACTGAACTTGGAACCATGCCTATATAGGGAGAATTCACAAAAGAGCAAAAGACGAAGACAGGTGGTGTAGACAACAAACAGATGTATTAGTAAAATGCTCGAGTACTGAAAAAGTCATTACCATTTCGAGCCAATGCTCTTCCACAGAGAGGAACGCAGAAAGAAACAAGGAGAGAAAATAAAGAATGTGTGGTGGAAGCACTCCGTCAGTTACGACGATGAGGGTTCCGGTTGATCCGAATCAACGGAACAGCTTGCTCGTGAAATTAACGTGTAAGTGGCTGAGCACTCCACAGACACGTGTACCCTTAACGTAGTTCTCGTGGATATTCAGCGTGACACAGAGAGTGACAAGGCCGGCCCTTTGAAATACAGGTACAACAGAAACAAGAAGTAAGAGTGAGAGAAAGTTGTGGTGAAAGAGTACAGCAGGGATCACCACCATCCCCTGCCGGAGCCTCGTGGAGCTTTAGGTGTTTTCGCTCAATAAACACTCACAACGCCCGGTCTGAGAATCGAAACCGCGATCCTATGACCGCGAGTCCGCTGCCCTAACCACTGGGCCATTGTGCCTCCACAAAGAATGTGTAGTGGCTAGTGATATGCATATATAGACCATAGAGATTCTCAGTATGGAAGACATTTAGTAGTGCTCAAAAGATTCTAACTTAGACTCTGAAGTGTTTACAGGGGGATCGATTCTACAAGGTAAAGACACCTATAAGAGGGATTGAATTGAGCGGATATAAAGGCAATTATGTGGATAAACAAATTAAACACATCAACATATTAAAAACATCAGATACAATATATGTATATATGTCATCATCATGATCATCGCTTAACATCTACTTTCCATGTTGGCATGGGTTGGATGGCTTGACTGACAAGCCAGGAGGCTGCACCAGGCTCCAATCTGTTCTGGCAAGTTGGATGCCCTTCATAACGCCCATCACTCTGAGAGTGTAGTGGGTGCTTTTTACGTGCCACCAGCATGGGAGCCAGTAAGGTGGCACTGGCATCGACATTGAATGGTGCTTTTTACGTACTTCCTCCACTGACATCGGCCACGCTAGAATGGTGCTTTTTATGTGCCACCAGCACATGTGCCAGTTAGGTGGCACTGGCATCGGCCATGACAATGATTTCACTTGACTCGACAGGTACGCTCTCAGAGCATCCACCCCAGCTACTAACATAGTCACCTAGGTAATGGAAACTATCAACTAGTTTTTTTCTCCCTGGCATGTGATGGAATCCGTTTTCTGTACATCTTTAGTGTATACTCATACACAAATGTAAACAGGATGAAGTTGTGTATACATACATATGTGTGTGTATTTATACACATCATCATCATCGTTTAACGTCCGTTCTCCATGCTAGCATGGGTTGGACGGTTCGACCGTGGATCTGGGAAGCCAGAAGGCTGCACCGGGCTCCAGTCTTATCTGGCAGTGTTTCCACAGCTGGATGCCCTTCCTAACGCCAGCCACTCCGTGAGTGTAGTGGGTGCTTTTTACGTGCCACCTGCACAGGTGCCAGGTGAGGCTGGCAATGGCCACGGTCGGATTGGTGCATTTTACGTGCCACCGGCATGGAAGCCTGTCGAGGCGGCACTGGCATCGGCCACGATTCGGATGGTGCTTTTTACGTGCCACCGGCATGGAAGCCAGTCAAGGCGGCGCTGGCATGCATATACATGTATATGCTTGTATGTGTGTAGAGATGTGTATATGAGCATGTAAATGTGTGTATGGGCATATATATTATATATACACACGTCTGTCTGAATGTGTACATATGTAGATTTTATGAACGCAGAAGGTTTCTTTCTATTGTAAGAATGTGTTTGCGTGTATTTTTTATTATTTTTTTTTTATTTTTTAATTTTATATTTTTTATATGTTTTTCATGCCTATTAGAGTAACTTCACTTTTATTCAACGTTTTTTTTTTGTTTTTTTTTTTCATAACGTCTATCATCTAAATAGCTGATGAAATGCCTCGAAGCTCTTTGCTCCAGCATTTGAAACTCAGAGTTCTATTATGACATCTTACTGATTATCCTATACTATATATATATATATATATATATACACACACACATATATATAAACACAAAAGCTGAATGGTTTAAAACTTTGAGAAGATGTAATCGTAGCTAATATATACACATATACAGGGTCCTAGTCTATTTTGAATTGGCACATGAAAGGAATTATCTTTTACAAATTTCACAAATATATAAATAATGAATAATATTACGATTTTCTAGATGAGCTACACAAATCATGAGGAATATACAAATTATGAAGACGATGCAGTACAGAACACAGCAGTATTTATTAATATCTGTGGATTATAAATTCCTTCTTTCTATTATTACTATGACTACTACTACCACTACTACTACTACCATCACCTATTATTATTATTATTATTATTATTATTATTATTATTCCTTGCTGACAAGTCCAGATGTGCTTCCGAAATTACTCTTTGAAATGCTGGATTTTACCTGAGTGGAATAATAATTTTTCAAATATATTCTCACACAGCGAACCTTTAGAGAATTTGGAAGTCCGCCCATATGAGGTTCAGACAAAAAAAATAAGGCTTGTCTTTACACACACACTATATGGTATATATATGTGTGAGAGTGTGTATTTTATGTGTGTGCATATATATATATATATATATATATATATACACATACACATGCATACACACACATGTTCTTGTCTATGTATAATGTACAAACTAGCTCTGAGAAATAGTAATAATATGACGTTAAAGAAAAAGATATTTGTAAATGAAAACAACATTTGTAAACATAAAAATGAACAGGAATATTGCACAGCAACACAAACACATTTAGATGAAAAGAAAAAGAATGACTTTTTCTATTGACAATGGCATCAATATGAATAATTCTAGTAACTTGTTCTTTTTTTTGTGAGCAACACACACAAACACACAGCTTTGTTAAATAATGGTAGATATTGGAATATAGCACCAGTTTTCTCAGTAGCATACATTGCTTCCAAGAAGCAAGCTCAAGACATGCAAGATTTAGATGGATGGGAAACTTACATGGCAATATAACGTGAAAGATGGGGGAAAAAAAAAAAAAAAAAAAAGGTGTTTTTTCAACCCAAAATGATAATACAGGCATCAAAGAAAAAGAAGGCAACTGTCATATGCATTGCCAAAAATTGCAGAGACCCTCCTTGTGCAATCCAGAAACAATCGGGAGCAGCCCTTACTGCCAGCCTCTCAGATACACTGCAGAGCATATTGTTGACAGTCATCATCATCATCATCATCATCGTTTAACGTCCGCTTTCCATGCTAGCATGGTTTGGATGATTTGACTGAGGACTGGCAAACCAGATGGCTGCACCAGGCTCCAATCTGATCTGGTAGAGTTTCTACAGCTGGATGCCCTTCCTAATGCAAGGGACTAGGCGATTAAATTGACCCCAGTGTTTCATTGGTACTTAATTTATCGAACCTGAAAAGATGAAAGGCAAAGTTGACCTCGGCAGAATTTGAACTCAAATAATAATAATTATTATTATAATAATCCTATCTACTGTAGGCACAAGACCTGAACTAAAATTTGGGAGGGCGGGGCTAGTCAATTACATCGACCCCAGTACTCCACTGGTACTTAAGTTTTTGGCCCTGAAAGGATGAAAAGTCTACCTTGGCGGAATTTGAACTCAAATAATAATAATAATAACAGTAATCCTTTCTACTATAGGCACAAGACTTGAACTAAAATTTGGGAGGGTGGGGCTAGTCAATTACATCGACCCCAGTACTTCACTGGTACTTATTTCATCGACCCCGAAAGGATGAAGGCAAAGTCAACCATAGCAGAATTTGAACTCACAATATAAGGACAGACCAAATGCTGGTAAGCATTTTGCTCCACATGCTAATGATTCTGCCAACTCACCACAATAATAATAATAATAATAATAATCATAATAAACTACATGGATTTACCAAACAAATAATAATAATGAAGAAGGCAAAAATCCTTGGGGAGTTTGACTTTCAGACAAAGGTGTTAGAGCACTGAAGGCTGGATATAGTAACCTTTAGAAGGAGCAAACAAGATAAATATGGAGACCTGAGAATTGAGATTGCCAAGATGAGGCAGCAATGACGAGAGTCGAATATAAAGGTTGTCCTTGTTGTCATCAAAGCATTGGATTCAATACAACCCAACTTGAAGGAATGCCTGGAAACTTTAGAAATACTCTATAGACTAGGTGTATTGTCAAAATCGGCATTAGTTGGAACTGCATGCATATTGCATAAAGTTCTGTCTGTTTGAGGTCCGTGTTGTGACTTGGCAGACAGTACAAATCCCCAGTAGACACAATATCTTTAATCAACAACATCACAATATTGGATACTGTGTGATGTCATAACATAATAACAACATTCTGTGGGACTTTCCTATTGAAATGGACAAGAAATTAGAAATTGATAGACTATATATAACAATTGTAAAAGCAAAGTTGCTTATTTATTGACCCATCATGCTCATTTGATTCCAGGATCGCAAAGAAAGAGGAAGAAAAACAAGATTAATACAATCCCTTAAAATTTGAAATAGGAAGAATTTGGAGCATGTGAACAGTAAAGGCTGTGCCTACAATAATTGGTGCATTGGGAACAGGAAGACATATAGCTGAAGGAGATTAAAAAAAGAATGCCCGGTAGAGCTCCTACAGAAAGTTTGTCTCTTAGGAACAGTAAAGATTATCAGGAGGGTCCTAAGCAATTGAAAGACTGCTGAAAACTTGTGGATACCTAAGGTTACAGGTAGTAACCTGCTATCCACATAATTCCCATCAAGAATAAGACTGAACCTGAGCCAAACCAAAATAATGATAATAATAATAAGCAAAATGTGTGAGGAGGAGATTATGACCACAAAGAGACTGCATATACAGATGAATTGTTTGCATCCATCTATATATACAACTTGGCTAAAAATCTATAGATATATTCTGAAGTACTATATATAATATTGAAAGCAAACATTGCTAACGTGTCAGTAATTTATTAATTGAGCCAGATGCCAAGAATGTGTTTATATCTATGTGTGTGTGTGAGAGAGAGAGGGAGAGAGTGATTTGGAGGAGCTGCAGTCATGGATCAAAGGAAGACCAAAATTGGGTGCCTGCCATCTGGAATATCATCAAGCACTCACTGCCCTCTACCAGTCATGAAATGTAGTTCGTGGAAATTCCATTTTAGCAATATACAGAGATTTAGTGGTGGTGTAAGAGTGGTGACGCCCTCGGGGAAACTCTGATCATCAATTATGATGAACTGTCTGAACTCCTCCAGAGAAGCTTTTGCACTGGGGTCTACTATGGATACCTTCCAAAGATCCTTAACCTGGCAATACTACTGAAGGGTATTACCAATTCAAAATAGTCAACAGGCATGGAAGTGCTGCAAGGAGGGCTATTACAGATGCACAGAGAATGATGAAACCTAGCTGCACACACCTGTATATTGTGCCTGCATTACTGACTTGTGGAGTATTTTCGAGCAGATGCTGCTCTGTGTAAGACAGATGCAGCTATTGACTCAGTCCGTTGCGAAGATCATCTTACTGCTTTTCTTTAATACGGTTGGGCAGGTAGTTGTTATCTGTCTGGTGGCTACAGAGAAATAGATCTGGTGGTGGATGAAGGTGAAAGGATTGAGGTCTGACACCTTCATCTTCAGTCAAGCCCTCATCAGCTTCTTAAGTTAGACCTGGAAAGGAAAATAAGGGTGGGAAGGGAGACACTCTCCTTGTCAAAAAGTCAGTGATTGTGACATAAACGGTTAGGGTGAATGGAACTACTTTAAGCATGTGTTTGCAGATTAGGGAACAACAAATGAGAAAGAGATTGTCCCTTAGGGGTGTCAGAGTGATTTTGGATCTATGGGGTCCTTGACTAGCCCTAGTTGGAAGCAACCATGAATCAAGGGACTGCATCACCCATCTCATTCCTCCTCAGCTTTTTTTTTTTTTACCTTGATTTCATGCAAATCCCCATTGTCTTTGTGATGTCTGCCTGATCTGACAGCCTTTTGGCTAATAAATCATCATCATCAATTTTGCATTTTATTACAAGGCTATGAATCTATCAGTTCCTTTCGCATAATTGGTAGTATCTCAGCTAAAAACAACAAAACATTTTATAAAATGAATACCAGTTCAATATATGTTGAACAATATTGCTAGTTAATTTTATGGTATCAATGTTTCACAGCATAACTTATATAAACAGAACTCAAACATTTGTGTATTAGCTTTTTTGAATTCTGTTGTGATTGCATAGCCTAAAATTTAAAACCTTTTATATAAATGTGTATGCGTGAGTTTATAAATGTGCTTCATAAAGATGGGACCCATTATGAAAACTTGTAATTGCATAAAACTATTTCAGCTTATCTCACAGAAAAGTTATCTAAAAAAAAAAAACCAATAAAATTTACTATATTTAGAGATATACTTGAGTTGTATACAAATGCTTAATACTAAAAACTGATTCAACTTAACTTCTCTTAAGTCCACACATTCTTGATTCAGATTTGTTTTAATAAAACTCCACTTATATGCAATAACATCTTCATATCATGAGTTATCAAAAAAAGGAGAAAAAGATTAAATAAAAAATGCTTAGTCAAAATCAGTTGTTTGGTTGATCAATTCATACACAGATGTTTAAAAAAAAAATAACTCATATTTGTCTTTCTAAGAATAAAATTTTATGTTAAGTTCTCAAGTAACATCATTAGATAATGTCTATAAACATTAATAAAAGTTTTTGTTTATTTTTTTTTCATTTGGGGATATATTTTTTTTATTAAACATACTAGAGAAAAACAACAGGTCAATAATAGTTATTATCTTCATCCCAGCCTCCTCCTCCTCATTATTATTATTATTATTATTATTATTATTGCTGTTGTTAGAACCACTACTGTTCATACATAAAAAGAAGCATATGAAAGAAAGAAAAAATACATAAAAAAAAGACAAAAACATGGTAATAAGATAATCAGAAAAGGCTGGGTTTTGTTTTATACATACATATTATATATATATATATGTATATATATATGTATACACACACATACACACATAAGCAAATATGTGTGTGGGTGATGAAAATAGAGTGGTGATGAAATTATTCAGCATAGCAACAGTAGTGAAGAGTGAAGATGATAGCCAAAGAGAATAGCTGGATGGCAGCAATCATAAAACACAGTTGATTAAACACAATTTGCCAAGCTCTCATCATTCAGACACATTACAGAAGTTGTGATGTTCATTAATAATATCTATCTTTTTATCTGTGTGTGTGTGTGTGTATGTGTATCTATGAATATATCTATATACATACATACATACATACATACATACACACACACACACACATACACACAGAAGCAGGAAATATTTGAGCATTTTTCTTCTTCGCTGCAGACTTATAGTAGTGTTATAATATACTGGATATAGTCTTCAATTTCCTTTATCCACATAAATAAAAGAGAGGAATTATCTTCCATCTTTTGTTTATTTCTGCTCTTATTATTCGTAACAATACTGAGTAGTTAGCGAGAGTAAAAATATCCAAGCCAGTAATAGATTTAACCCTTACAGTTTATCTAAGCGATTGCAAATTTGTCCAACAAGGTGGACGTAACTGTGCATTGGTGCAAGCTTTCATATTAAAGAAATAACATCATTGCATTAAGATTCCTACAATATAAAAAAAGTTGTTTCTGTAAGAAGCCAACAATAAATGTTGTTTGTACAGTTGAAGAAGTCAATTATATAACCTTCATTCCAAAACAAAAAACACTTTATAAACAACACCAAGGAAAAATATTTACTCTTGATCTAAATATCACAAAAGTATTTATTTGATATATATATATATATATATATAGGCACAGGAGTGGCTGTGTGGTAAGTTGCTTGCTTACTAACCACATGGTTCCGGGTTCAGTCCCACTGTGTGGAACCTTGGACAAGTGTCTTCTACTATAGCCTTGGGCTGACCAAAAAAATGACCTGTGCTAGCGCCACATGAAAGGCACCCATGCTGGCGTCACATGGAAAGCAGTTACCCTAGCACCATGTGAGAAGCACCTGTGCTGGCCTGGTGCCATGTAAAAGAGCACCCATGCTGGTGCCATGTTACAACACCTATGCCAGTGCCATATAAAGAGCATCCTTGCTGGCACAATGTAAAAAGCACCCAGTATACTCTATAATGTGATGGGCATTAGGAAGGTTATCCAGTCATAGAAATCAAAGCTAAACTAACTGGAACCTGGTGCAACCTTCTGGCTTGCCTGCTCCTGTCAATCCATCCAACCCATGCCAACATGGACAATGAACATTAAATGATGATGATGATGACGATCATCATTATCATCGTTTAACGTCCGTTTTCCGCGCTAGCACATATATATATGTAGGCGTAGGAGTAGCTGTGTGGTAAGTAGCTTGCTTACCAACCACATAGTTCCGGGTTCAGTCCCACTGTGTGGCAACTTGGACAAGTGTCTTCTACTATAGCTCAGGTCGGCCAAAGCCTTGTGAGTGGATTTGGTAGATGGAAACTGAAAGAAGCCTATCGTATATATGTATATGTGTATATATATGTGTGTGTGTGTGTGTGTGTTTGTGTTTATCCCCTCAACATCACTTGACAACCGATGCTGGTGTGTTTATGTCCCCATAACTTAGTGTTGCGCCAAAAGAGACCGATAGAGTAAGTACTAGGCTTACAAAGAATAAGTCCGGGGATCGATTTGCTCGACTAAAGGCAGTGCTTCAGCATGGCCACAGTCACATGACTGGAACAAGTAAAAGAGAGAGAGTAAAAGAGTATATATATATATATATATATATATCAGAAAACTGGAAGTAAAAGTCTGCCTTTCATCAATAACCCTTTAACCCTTTCGATACAAACCTGCCTGAGGCATTTCAGAAGGGAAGTGAAAAACTTTTTCTCATTCACCAACTTCAAATGCAATTCTAAAAAAATAATCAACATAAATTTGTTTTAGATTCATACCCTTATGCAACTTAACAGCACTTAGGTTGATTGGTAGCTGTACATTATAAATATTTCATCATCAATACTGTTTGTCAGGTAATATAAAAATATTTTTGTTTTAAACGGTCTGCCACGCTACTTGAAACCAAATTCCTAAATAATGTTATTAATGATAAAAAAATAAAACAAAGCAAAAAAAAAGAAAGAAAAAAAACCAATCTGTAGTTCAGAGATAAATATGAGATGCCAAATCAAATCATACTGGTTACAGACAGACTTCAATAATTTCTAAACATCATCATCTATCTAATACTAATTCTTTTTATTACTTGTCTAGTGTTTTATATTGAAAAGATGAGTTGTTTAGAATGGGGGGGGGATGAAAAAAAACCAAAAAAGACAGAGATGTAAAATCTTTAATTGCTTGTTTCAGACAGCTCAAAAAAATTTGTAAGATTTTGGAGGGTTAATTCAGATTAATCTAACTAGAAAGCAAATAACACTCTCATATCTTACAAAAGGAAGAGTGTATTGGATAATGTATTCTTACATATGATAAAGATGGGATGGTCATGGCTGGAATGCCTTTGATCAGAGATCTGCTTGATCAAGGTTAACTAGAGACGTTTTTTATAACAATATCTTGACTGAAGCTTTGTCAAGAGCAATAAAGCTTTACATTACAGTTAGTTAAGTAGCAATACTACAGCAGAGCAAGCAGAAGGATTAGATGGCCTTGCAAACAAGAAGTGTATAAAACAGCATTTATTTACAGATTCAGATATCGGGTAAAAAAAGAAAAAAGGTTACAGTAGTAACATCTCATGAAATGTAGGAGGTGGATATGTGTGGAATAAATTAAATTTATTTAAAAAACAAACATATTTTACAAGGTAAAATTATAAAATTAACTAGAGCACAAAACTCATTAATATAAGTATCATAAATATAATTATAGGTGATGATTTGGCATAAAAGCATCAAATATAATGTCTAGCAGTATTTGTTCCAAAATTGTGTATATTAGGTTCAAATCCTGCTGAGGGCCACTTTACCTTTCATCCATTCAGAATCAATATAAAAAAATTACTAAACTAGGGGAAGAGATTGGGAGAAACTAGGAACACCAGACCAGATGTTTTGTGGCATTTGTTCTGGTTCTTTGCGTTCCGAGTTCAAATTCCCTGGAACAAGTTGTCAGTTTGAGGTAGGGTTACTCATTTACAGTTCAGTGAATGTGGAATGAAGTGTTTTGCTCAAGAACACAACATACCACCTACTCCAGGAAATGAAACCACAGTCTAGAGATCATGCATGCCAGACCCTAACCACAAGACCACACTCCTTCACTGTATGATGACACCAATTAATAGGGTTTGTTCAACTGGAAAAGGAATTCAGTACAATGTAGTCATGTGAGGCATATGGCTGGTCTGTCTTCAAAATATTTAAAATAAGGATAGCAAGAGTTAGGACCTCTAACATATTTAACAAGGAAATAATAGCTCAGAGCTATCAATATCTAACCTTCTCTACTCTTTACCCCAATTAATTCTCCCCCACCTCCTGCAAAATGATCTCTTTTGGCTTCTTGGTCTAATCATACAGGTCATATTGTTATGTCACACCAATTATATTAACAGGACTGACATCAGTTGTTAGTATTGTGCACAGTCTGGTTAGTGACAGTGTGCAAGTATATCAGGACTCCAGTAGCAGCAGCAATCTTTTCATATCATACTCAGTCTCTCAAATTTTAACAAAAGGACCTGATATGCTCGGCTATAAGTTGCACTTTTTCCCCTGAAATTTTCACTGAAAGTTGGGGGTGTAACTTATAATTACTTCCTATAAAAAAATCTTCAGATATTTTCAATCTACAAGCCACATCTGAAGTACCAACACTTGGAATAACTGAAAAATCCATATCGCTAATTCCGAAGCTGAGAAGTAGACAGAAGATGATTCTTAGATCGTTATCATCATCATCATTTAACGTCCGCTTCCCATGCTAACATGGGTTGGACAAAACAATGTGTGATGCTTACAACACCTAGGTTTCCCAAGCGGTCACCCATCTAAGTACTAACAAGGCTCGACGTTGCTTAACTTCGGTGATTGGACGAGAACTGGTGCTTTCAACGTGATATGGCCGTTAGCATAAAATAAACAATTAATTTTAAAAACGTGAGTTTAATGCTTGTTTGTTTTTGTACCGTACCCGTTTTTTTTAATTCAACACCATGTTGTTAACATGAAGAGAAAGAAGAATTCGTATGATATTACTTTCAAGCTGAATGTTGTTGAATACACAAAGTTGCATTCAAATCGAACTGCAGAAAGAGAATAGTTGCAAGTCATCTTCAACTTACTGTGAGCTCAGTTACCGAACAACAACTAAGTTGGCGTGATTCCTAATCAAACTTTGCTCTCCACCATCAAAAAATTCGTTGTGACTTATAGTCGGGTCAGTGATAAAATTCCTAATTTGAACTTTGCCTTATAGGCAACGGTGCTTTATAGTCAAGTATATATGGTAGTCATGGTGATACACCATACAGAAAACCTATCCAGCCTATGCCAGGCTAGAGAGAGAGGGATTATAAAATATTGAAAGTAAATTTTGGTAAAAGGCCAGCAAATATGGGGAGTGGGACGCTAGTCAATTACATCAACCCCAGTACTCAACTGGTCCTTATTTTATTAACCCTGAAAGGTTGAAAAGCAAAGTTGACCTTGGCAGAATTTGAACTCAGACCATATAGAAGGATGAAATGCTGCTAAGCATTTTGCCTGGTGTGCGAATAACTCTGCCAGCTTGATACCTCAAATGGATTATGAAATATTGGTTTCAAATTTTGGCGCAAGGTCAGCAATATTGGGGGAGGGGTAAATAGATTGCACTGACCCCAGTGTTCAGCTGGTGCTTATTATTTCACTGACCCGGAAAGGATGAAAGGTAAAGCTGACCTCGACAGGATTTGAACTCAGGATGGATGACATACCATTAAGCCTTTTGTCAGACACACTGCCTTAAAGGGATTATATGATATTGACGGCAATAATGCTTGTATTCAGGCCATTCACTAATGGCTGAAACTGAACAGAGATAAAGCTAATAATAATTAATATAACTCAGGAAATTATCCTGTTTTGTACAGAGGAGAAAGTTATAAGTAATTTCACAATATATCAGGAAAAGTGATGATGAATCAATAATGTTGACTGTGTTTAAGAAAGAGAAAGCCTTTGTTAACAAAGCAATGGTCGATGGATAAGTGATAGAATGGCTTGTAGGGTTCCTTGTTACTTGTCTAATTACTCGAGTATAATTGAATGAATTTATCTACGGATATTCTAGTTTTAAAAATCCATATTAGTTGAGTGATAGCAGCATTGTTTGCTTTCATGGAGATATCTTGGAATATTACATAATACAATCAGATATTTCTTATATAATTGATTGAAAATCCAATGTGTGTGTGTGTGAGTGTGTGTGCATGCGTGCGTGCGTGTGCATGTGTGCTCACATAACGCTGAAAATTTATAAGAAATAAGCCTTTCAGATATTAAGAGTATTTCTGATATTCTCAAGTATAGTTCTCCTTTCTTCCTCACAGCTAAATTGAATTATTTTCCAAGAATTATCAACTCCTCAACAGAAAATCCAGTTATGCAGTTTATGTCCTAGTATGAACCAACAAGAGAATCTCTATGAAGTTGTTTGATCTGCAAGAAATAGCAGCCAGACTTCATAAAACCTTATTCTATCATCTGGAAAAGAGACACATGCAACGGTTAATGAAGCCCTGGATACATAACGCCCTAGATGAGGACAGGATGGCCATGGATGGAACATCTTCGGTTATAGGTCTATTCAGCCAACACTGACCTTGACCTGAAACTCAACTATAACAAAAACTTCCTGGCTGCAAGATAGTTAAATACAGCCTTTTGTTAGACATAGATGGCATTTTCCATTACAGGAGCCATAAATACTGTTAAAGAGACAAAGCATAATCATATAACAATTGTTTTAGCAGAATAATGTTTCATTCAAAGCAATATCTAAAATTAGCTCTATCGCTTCCTACATCTCATCTCCTGGTTTGTTTACATAACAAACATCCATAATATTTTAGTTGTTTTGCATTATGTTGCTAACTAAGTCTTATACTGGCGCAGAGCCACAAATTTTGGCGGGAGGAAGGTGTATTGTCATGCCTCATAAATTAGTTTAACCCTCAACCAACTGAGTAAAAAAAGTAAATCTGACCCATGTGGAATTTCAATTCACATCGTCGTAGAAGAACCAGATTAAACGGTAAGGTATTAGAGGCTGGCACTATTGTTTCCTCCAAATCACTGTTCCTGAGGTGAGTTAATTAAACAATGTAATAATATAACCAAAATTAAACTAAATACCATAAAATCTTCTAACGAACTAGTGCAAATATTTATCTAAACTAGGACATAATTTCAGGATGTAAAGACACACAGACAGATAATATAACTTTTTAAAAAAAATTCCAGTGTTTACAACAGCTTTTGTTGAAAGTAATTATTTTTATAATTAGATATGACTAACCAACTAAGTAAAAAGTATAGCTGTGTGGTAAAGAAGTACACCTTACAAACACAGTTCCAGGTTCAATCTCAATGCATGATACTTTGGGCAAATTTCTTCTAATATAGCCTTGGGAGTATTACTGAGTGCAAGGAAAATGTGCAGAATCCTTTCAGATGCTTTCAGTTCCCTTTACTCATTTGTCTTGGGTTTTGCTTTTCTTTTTTGATAAATAAAAACAATCCAGATTCATCTGTGAAACATGGCATAGAACCTGTTTTTCTACCAGCCAAACCAATCATAGCACACAGGGTTCTAACTCTGCCAGCCATGTGCC
Source organism: Octopus sinensis (assembly GCF_006345805.1). NCBI lineage: Eukaryota > Metazoa > Mollusca > Cephalopoda > Octopoda > Octopodidae > Octopus > Octopus sinensis. Next base: position 125,632,773 of record NC_043000.1, on the reverse strand, counting down.
TTGCTTAAGAGAACAACAAGAATAATTGTAGTGGTCAGGTTAGAATTGTCTGTACTTTTGGGTGTTGCTGGTAACACATATTAGGTGCAAAGTATGCCATAAGCCTGAAGAATGAAAAACATCATATGTCTCAAAGATTTATCATCTTCTACCTAGTGCATCAATCAAAACTAAAGGGTAGCTCTACAGAGGTATTACATACAAGACAGATTGGAGCCTGGTGCAGCCTTCTGGCTTGCCAGCCCTCAGCCAAACCACCCAATCCATGCCAGCATAGAAAGCAGACGTTAAACGATGATGATGTTGATGATGAAGACACCAACTTTATAATTGAAATTGATGCAAAATTATATGTATACACACACACGTGTGTGCGTGTTTTGTATGATACACATACATTCGTATCTACAATTTTAGCAGCAATGAAAATGTACACAATTGGTGATATCAGGAACTATCACTTTGTAAACTGTGGTATCAAGTGAAATTTATTGTGGTGATTTGTTCTCAGTGAATTATATTGTTCTAAAACCTAATCTAGTTCCAAACTGAGAACAGGTGTGTCATCAGGTGGGAGATGTATAATGAAACATTTACACTTTACAATATACAAAAGGTGCAGGCATGCATGTGTGTTTAAAAAGTTTACTTTGCAACCAATGAATTTTCTTAATGGAAATTGTGTGATAGATCATCTAATTATCATTTCCTGCCTGCTTTCTGTGCTGGCACAGGTCAGACGAGTTATCATAGATTCAGAGTCGGTTCTTAGAGTTGCTTCCCTCCTAGACAAGCTGGAGGCAAGTGTCATGTTTGTACATTCCATTTTTACATGGTTTCTAAGGTTGGATGCTCTTCCCAACACTAACTACATTACACAATGTACTAGGAATTGTTTATTGTGGCTTCAACATGGGAGAGGTTTTTATTCTCTTGATAAAACATAGTCCTCTCTATTCTGTATTGTCTCTGTTTGCCTAACACCTTACAAAGTGTACTGGGCACATCTCATTGTAGCACCGGTATGAAGTCACCTTATGTATATATCTGCCCATGCACAGGTCTGTGTTTACTGATATAAACTGGTGTTTAGTTTTATCTGAATGTTGAAACATCAACCTAGTAATTTGTTAAATAGGGTTCAATAAAATAAGTATTGGACTAGACTGGACTGGACTGGGATGTCATACAATTAGCTAAAACTTTTATGAAGATGGTGCCTCAGTATGCCCAAAGTTCAATAACTGAGACCAGTGTAAGGAATAAGGAATAAAAGAATACTATCATGAAGTAAAATGAAAGTGAAAGTAAAATGAAATTTACTTTCTTTCAGAAATTTCTGCACCCTAATAGAGGATGAAGACCACTCAACCATATTATGTTAATGGCAGAGACAAACAACAAGAAATTGAGGACCTATCAAAGTTAATGGAGGAACAGAGACACCTGGTGGGGCATGGTGAAATGTATCTATGTTGTGGCTGTTTGAAGAAGAATAATGGCAAATGCATGTTTTAAATGGCTATCAGGACTCTTCCATGGTGTAGAGGAATAAATACATGTGTATAAACCAAGTGATTGTAGATACAAAAGGATATCTGAAAGAGATTTCTTTCATCTAACACTTAAATCTGCCTCTGCCAATACTTTCTCATGCTAAACTGAACAATAAAGAAAGAAAGAAATGTTCCTGAGTATAAATCCAACATCAAGCAAAGGTGGAATGTTTTAACAGGCATCGAATAAAATGCACAGCGAAAGCAAAACAAATCTTCATGTTTAAATCCAACATTGATTCCATACCATAAAGGATTCAAACTTAAGTAGACAACGTAATAAAATGCATTGCACCGATAGTGTATTATGATAAAACCAGCTAATCCCCTTAACTTCAAGGTGTAATAAGATATTGGTATTAAATAGTCATAAAATCACATTCATCCTTCGGTAGTAATCAGATATGTTGTGTAGTTAGTATTGTCAATATCATATCAGTCTTACAAATATTTAGATAAAATCATTAGGAGTATGCATAATACACAGACATATGCACACAACTATGTGCGCGCACACACACATACAAACACACACACACACACTCTCTCTCTCTCTCTCACCATTGTGAGCTTCATTACTACATATTTGGTTACTTTATTTACATTATTTACATTTACATTCGGCGGATATTTGTCCTCATCTTGTTTGTTGTTAACACAACGTTTCGGCTGATATACCCTCAAGCTTTCTTCAGGTGTCTTGGGTTCTCATTCCTAAGGTTCGAAATTTCCCCAAGACACCTGAAGAAGGCTGGAGGGTATATCAGCCAAAATGTGTTAACAACAAACAAGATGAGGACAAATATCCGTCGAATGTAAATAATGTACATAATTCCTCATCTCTTAAATATAGAACTATATTTGGTTACTGCTTGTTATTTTTACATGTTATATCAGTTCCAGCATATCCATAGTTTTAATCCTAGCTTATCAAACCACGAAAATGAAAAAAAACCTAAATATTAAACTGTTAAGACTATGGGCTCAAGTTCCTTAAGAATAACCTCAATGAATTAATCAAAGTTTGTTTTATTTGGTGTCAAACTATAAGGGAAATATTTATTGATCCAATGTTAATCTTAATTGAACAACATCGAAAAGCAAAATCCAGACAAAAACACATGTGAGTGTGTGTCTGTGTGGTGGGGTTGAATAATTACAGTAAGATGATTTTTCAGACACACAGTAATAAGTGAAAATGCAGAAATTATTATTGCAAGTCAGATTATGGTAGTAAAATCATTATTCAAAAGTGTCAACAAAGGTGACATGGATTCAATTCCCAATAAGAATTAAAGGTGTAATATAATATTGGTATTATTTCACTTTTTATTCATCAAAGTCACTGGCGCTGAAACACTAACAAACATACTTCAGCCTCTGACCTACAGGTGTGTTGTCTCTGCTCTCTATCTTTTCTGTCATTACTATGATAGCCTCTGTTCCTTGGAGCTGGATAGCCCCTTATATATACCATTCAGGTATTCTTGACTACCTTATTTCTTCACCTCTTATCACCCTTGTGTAGTCTGACCCCCAGCTCCATGGCCCTACACTAATCACCTATACCCAGTTTTCTTCCTCTCCATATCACTGGCTCTTTGGAATCTTCAGCCCACTTATGCCCTTCCTGCAAGTGTTGATCAGCAACAGTTTAAATGGAACATTAATGGCATTGAGTTCACTGGCTTCAGAGGGCCTGCTACGGTCATGGGCCCTGTCTCTTCCTCCAGGTTTAGCAAGTAATTAAAAAACGTGTAGGAATGGCTATTTAGTTTAGAGGCTTACTTTTCAACTATGTGGCTTCAGATTCAGTCCACTGCACAGAATCTTGAGTGAATGTCTGTCACAAAAGCCTTGGGTTGACCAATGCCTTCTAAGTGAATCTGGCAGATAGAAACTACGTGAAAGGTCATCGTATTTATATATGTGTGTGTTTGTGTGTGTGTGTGTGTGTGTGTGTGTGCATGTCCATGTGTATACATGTGTATATGAGTGTGTTTCTTTGTGTTTGTCCACACTTGACAACCAATGTTGGTTTGTTTATACCCCGTAACTTAGAAGTTTGGGAAAGAGTCTGATAGAATAAGTACCAAACTAAAAAGTAAGCACTGGTGTTGATATAATCAACTGAACCCTTCATGGTGGTGCACCAGCATGGCCAGAGTCCAATGACTGAAACAAGTAAAAAGAATTTTTAAAACTGTTTAAATGCCCCTCGACCTCATCAGTGTCAGATGGCCTGTGAAAATGTTGAGCATTATCTCTTCATTGAGATTTTAAAAAGTTTTTGATATTAATCCCAGATTAATCCAGATGAAAGAGATTTATTGACTGAAGGCATTCTAACCATGGCTACTACACCCTTTTGAATATCAGGAACTACATCATCAAATGCGTCCTTCTTTATTTAAGATGATAGTGTGTGATTGAGGAAGATCTGGCAGTTATTTATAGTCATTCAAGTAGCCTCATATAGGCTCTTTCATAGGCTAAATTATAAAAGTGTTATAAAAACATCATGTTAACATGTATTTACTATTCAACTCTTTATTACTTAGAGAAATGAAATCTACAAAATTTACAAGTTTGGTAGTTATGACATGAAATAGACCAACCCTGATAATACAGTTGAGATTAGTAAATGTTCAGTGGTTCCAGACAGTTGCTTTATAGCTGAACAACTACTCAGAAGAAATAAGTCTGGAATTTTATTTCACAGTGTTAATTAACTGTTGCCCGAATTTGAAGAGATAAATTTCTCATCTCTTATGAAACCAGATATATATTACATGAATTCTATTAAATGTATTATCTTCAACGGAGTTTAAAAAGTCATATCTTTGCTATCATATTTGCATAGCCATACAAGATATTTAACTCTACACTGAAGCAACAAAAGTGTTACGGACTACTTGTTCATTATCTATTGAAGATCCGATATGAATAGATGTTAATTTGATTTAACATCTGTTTTTTTCCCATGCTTGCATGAACTGCACAGCTTTGCCAGGCTTCAACTGTCACGGCCGGAAATATATAGACGTGTAGTAATATTATGTGAGCCATAACACATGTAAATGGATGTGATTCCCATTGCTAACCATTAAGCGTGTATCAGTAGATACAACAAACATAGAGAGGGAAAAATAAATGGAGAAAGAGAGTTTATGATGAAGAAACATAAATGCTTTTCAAAAGTAACTACAGCCTCATAAAATTAATCTTTTTTTATTATACATATATATTCCTTTATTTGCTGGAAACTTGTTCACTTTGCAATATCTTTTACACTGTTCAGATTTGGTTTCCATAGTTTTAACTTGATAAGAGACAATTTTCTCTCTTAATGCTTGTCTATTGTAAATGACTTCTCTACAAAAGCCTGGAACCTATTCTCTGCAACTTTGTGACACGGACCAAGATGAGAAGAATATTAAGATTGTATATTAAATACAGAAATAGACTAGACAGGTGATCACTACTAGCATAAACAGCTTTCAAGTGGAATACTGAATAGAAATACCCATAAATTAGCTACTGACAAAAACCATTGTGTATTGATGTATTGGTACTGAAAGTACAGCTTATTTCTTTAAGAATGTGTATTGTTCTGAATAAAAGTTTACAAGTCATTAAATTAGTTGTTTTTTTGTGTGTGTGTGTGTTAATCTGGTTAGTTTCAGAAATTAAGACAATGCCCATAGCCTTTTCTCATCTCTCTATACAAAAAGATAATTATTTCAAATTTTTGCCACAAGGGCAGTTTGGGGGAGGTAGGGATGAGTCAATTACATTGACCCCATTGTTCAACTTGTTTTATTGACCCTAAAAGGATGAAAGGCAAAGTTGACCTTGGTGGAATTTGAACACAGAATGTAGCAATGGGCAAAATACTGCTAAGCATTTTGTCCAGCATGCAAATGATTCTGCCAGCCTGCTGCCTTGCTTATACAAGAAAATAATGAGAGCAACTGATAAAGTCAGGGGGAATAATGCTCTGAGATCCTGCAGATGAATGGCTAAAGGTGAAAAGAGATCAGAAAAGAGAGTGGGTGGGAAAATATGGTTCTGAAGAAACAAGATTAGCAAAGTGTTTTGAACAAAATAAGATATTGTGGGATAAAAGGTGCATCTAATACTTTCTTAAAGGCAAAGTTGCAAACAAGCCATTTTGTTATGATAAATAAATACATCAACAAATATAAACAGAAGAAATTTCAGAAAACTAAGGGAAACTTGTTTTATGTTGTTTAAAATGTTTTATCTTAAGAATGAAAACTAAATTCAACAACTGAGATTAAAAATATTTTACTTTCCATAAAGGTGTACAAATGTTAATTATATTTGAATCAGATCAAAGACAAAAATATATATCTAATACATTGGGATGTGATAAAGTTTCTATTTATGTCTGCAAATGATGATGGTGATGACGTCGTTGTCATCTTCATCATCATCGTTTAATATCCATTTTCCAAGCTGGAATGGGTTGGATGGCTTCACAGTAACTGGTAAGGCTATGGGGCTGCACCAGGCTCCATAGCTTGCTTTGTTTTGAAGTCTGCATGTCTGAGTGTGGTTCCTAATGCCAATCATTTTACAGAGTGTACTAGGTGTATTTTACCTGGCACTAGTACCAGTGCTTTTTATGCAGCACCAAAAAGACAATAGAGCAATGGTGCCACATAAAAACATGATAAAAATCATGCACAGCAGCATGCTTTTCTATGGTGTATATACATTTAATATGATACACAAGTACTATTTTCATTTTCTAGCTTTGCCAATGTAATATATTTGTTAATTTTGTATTGCAACTGGTGAGCAATAGTGTCAGTGGTTATTGGTTTGTAATGGAGCAATCACTGGTTCACTGATGTTTGTATAAACATCATGATTGGTCAAACGAAATGAGATGGCAATGAAGTTTGTTCAATGTAGAATAATAAACAATAAAAAGTGATTTAGAATTGCAGTCACTCCTTTCCTTCCCTTCCCAACATTTATTATATTTTACACACAAACACACACACAATATATATGTGTATAATGTAACAACTGCAAGAGACTGAAGTCTCGTGTCGTGGACTTTTTAAACTGAAAGATCATCAAGAGTCGGGACAAAAATTAATGAAGTGATATGCAATACTATACAGGAACACACGGAAGGGAAAATGAAAAAAAGGATAGATTTACTTGCAAGTAATCAGAACAAGAGTAAGTGGGTCTTCAGTGAGCAGAGAGAGTGTTGTAAATTATGAAATAATTACATTCGAAAGCTATCGAATTTAACCTCCTCATTTTAACGAGAGAGAGAGAGAGAGAGAGAGAGAGAGAGAGATTGCTAATGCAATTAGTTTATGATGATTTCCAAGAAGACAACATGGTAGCAGGGTCAAGAGGTTTAATTGTCTCTAGTCATAAGTCTGAAAGTTGTTGTAATCTGCAAGATGAATGAGTTTATTTGCCTCACTCTACCTAGTTAACAACTAAGTATATTGAAAGAAAGTCACTTCTCTAACAATGTGTTCAAATCTCAAAGATGAATCCCACCTGTATTAGTTAGGTTTTTAGATTGTAAAACAGTAAGAAAACATCCGTAATCCAGATTTTCACAGAAAACATAATGTTCTGGAATGTTTGAGTTTAAATGTGCTCCTGAATTAATGTCCAGCCACAATGTTAAATACTGTGATAAACAATGTATCTTAGACAATTAGATCTCTTTTATTTCAATAAATCTCAATTATACCAATGAATGGTTGGTTGGCATCTTATCCTTCTCCACCTTCATTTTTGTCTTCATGTGGAACCTGAAGAAATGTGGTCTTGGCTAAAGATGAAAAGGCGTGTCTTCATTTCTTCTAATTGTATCCACTGCATAACCTCTTTCACCATAGCCACCAGGCAGGAAAAATGCAAGCTGTTTTTGTCTTCTACCATTCCTTTGGGAGGGAAAGGCAAGTGAAGAGAGAGAGAGAGAGAGGAGAGAGAGATGCCCCAGAGTAGATTTGTTGAAAGGTGGGTGAAAATAGAGAGTAAGGTCCAAGTAAATGTAAACCATGTGTAAGTGTGCCAGGGAATGCAAGCTGACAGAGGGCACATACCCTTCATAGGGTAATCATGGATTTTTAGATTCTTTTTATTGGCCCTTGGTGGTGGTGGCCCTCTTGCCTGAGGACCAGCACATACTGTATGTTGCATATATCATAATTGTGTCTGCTCATTCATCTGATTTCTGTAAAGCCCTTCTACCACCATCATTTTTGTAAGTGGCCCTTTTAATGTTGCCTCAACAGTCTTGCGGCATAAAAGAAAAGATAATGAATGGGTATTTAGCTGAAAGATGAATAAAGCACAAGGAATGGAGAAGAATCAAAGATATCAGAGTTGTATGATGTAAATTATCTGACTATTTGCAATGCAAATTTTAGGAAATTACCAGCTACTTGATCACCAAACAATCAAGCTAAATAGACTTTATACTGTCCAGGAAGCAGAGAGAGAACTTGGTTGTAAATACAAAGTTATTTCCTGCTGAAGAGTGTACCAGTCAACATAAATTAGTAATAAGCCATCTAGGAGGAAAAGCTCAAAGTCATAAGACAATTTTGAAAAGGAAGTTGAGAAAGCTGAAAGCAATCTCAGTTATATGGTAGACTCAGTGAAGTGTTAGGATTGATGAAAAGAGATACTGACTGACAACATGGACTGATGGGATTGATGACTGACAACAGAAGACAGATGACTTCTATAATTAGAACACAGATTACTTTTATAATTAGCGAAGAGTTAACCCATTGGCACTAAAACCAGCCATATAAGGCCCAAATATTCTACCTGTTTTATATTTAAACTGGCCAGATCTTACACCTACCCTACAATATCATTCGACAAATAATCAATCACATCATCAAAATCTCAGAGCTACAAGGCAATGCATGGTCAATTCAAAACAATATGAAAAAATAAGCAACACGTTTGACAGAGTAATCTGAATGCTAATGGGTTAAACTGAAACTAAGTTTCAATTTACCAATATTCTGTGATGAATAGAAAAGAGATGTAAGGTGTTGAGGTTTGTAAAGCAGAACATCAAAGTGAATTAAAGCAGTATTGAGGAAAGGTGTATGTGGAATGATAGTGGCCCACTATATTTGTCATAAAATGAAGAATTATTAGGAAACTATTTCTGGAGAGAGAATCACAGTTTTTCTTAGATAAGGGCAAGATGCTATATTTTTCATAGACTGACCTAAAGAAAAACTTTAACAGGGTATCACATATTGTAGTCAGCTAAAAAAGGGGTAAATCCCTATGGTCATGAATGACCATGGGATGCATCTAGAAAGTTCCCCTATGAGGCACAAGTCTGGCAAGATTGTTTATGGAAGACTAGCAGTTGCCCATGCATTACAACTCATTTCTACAGCTGAGTGAACTGAAGTAATGTGAAATAAAGTGTCTTGCTCAAGAAAATAACACAGAGCCCAGTTCAAGAATCGAACTCACAACCTCATGATTATGAGCCCAATGCTCTAACCACTGAGCCATGTGCATTCACTAGTTGCAAACAAAACTAGGTCAGATGGGTTTGTGGGAACAATGTAAGCCACATGCAGAGATGCTACCTGTTAGATAAGATTCAGCAAGGAATTCAACAAGCAGGAATGTGTTTTGTGAAGTATCATTTCTTAGCACCCTTAACTTTATTGTGGCTGTCCATGCCATAACAGAAATGCAATAGTTAAATGGTTAAACATAGTTCTAAATTCTGGATGGTAAGAGGCAGTGCGATAGCTGAAGATACATGTAACCTGTCATGTATATATGGATCTCAATCAGAACTACTGGCCTTGAATTTTTAGTTGTTTGATCAAATGATCAATCAAACTCAATAAACCACCATGTAAGTGGCTGAGTATTCCACAGACATGTTTACTCTTAATGTAATTCTCAAGTAGAAACAGCACAACACAGTGTAACAAGACTAAACCTTTGAATTTTGTGTACAATCCATCTGACAAGCTTCCTCATAGTTTCTGCTGATGCAATTTCACTTACAAGGCTTGGGCCAACCAGCATTTATGGTAAAAGATGCTTCCTGAAGAAGCTACCAAATGGAATTGAACCCTGGACCATGGACTTCTTTGAAACATGAACTTCTTAGCTATCTGGTCATACTGCACCTACACTATATATGTATATATGTATCTATATACATGTATGCATATATATATGTGTGTGTGTGTGTATATATGTCATCATCATCATCATCATCATCATTTAGCGTCCGTTTTCCATGCTAGCATGGGTTGGACAGTTCTACTGGGGTCTGTGAAGCCAGAAGGCTTCATCAGGCCCAGTCAAATCTGGCAGTGTTTCTACGGCTGGATGCCCTTCCTAACGCCAACCACTCCGTGAGTGTAGTGGGTGCTTTTTACGTGCCACCCGCACTGGTGCCAGACAGAGCTGGCAAACGGCCACGAACGGATGGTGCTTTTTATGTGCCACCGGCACGAGGGCCAGGCGAGGCTGGCAACGGACACGAAACGGGGCGGTGCTGGGGCAACGGTCGCGAAACGGAAAGTTCTCTTACATGCCACCGGCACTGGTAACACATCTGCAATTTCCATTGATCGATTCCATTCTGATCCTCACTTGCCTCAATGGGTCTTCACAAGCAGAGTTTCGACATGCCACCGGCACTGGTAGCACATCCGCAATTTCCATTGATCGATTTCGATTCTGATCCTCACTTGCCTCAACACGTCTTCACACAAGTAGAGTTTTGTGTCCCAAGAAGGGAAGGTATGCATACGTAGGCTGGCTCCATCCCATGTAGAAGGCACGGGTTGTGGACTCACTTGTCCTGCCGGGTCTTCTCGCGCACAGCACACTTCCAGAGGTCTCGGTCTCTAGTCATTTCCTCAGTGAGACCTAAAGTTCGAAGGTCGTGCTTCACCACCTCGTCCCAGTTTTCCTGGGTCTGCCTCTTCCACAGGTTCCCTCAACCGCTAGGTGGTGGCACTTTTTCACACAACTATCTTCATCCATTCTCGCCACATGACCATACCAGCGCAAACGTCTCTCTGCACACCACAACTGATGCTTCTTAGGTCCAGCTTTTTTCTCTCAAGGTACTT